>NW_028283612.1:752500-958769 GCF_059441095.1 Idiotropiscis lumnitzeri
GGCTTCAGGATGCCTTTCTACACTATATAAAGGTGGAAATTTACATTGGAAACGTTTGGTTTAGCTGTTATAAAAGTTTGGTTTTTTAGTGCTGTAAATGCATTTTCAGCTCGCGCTGTACACATTTGCTATGAGAGGCATTATCTCATAAGGGAAATATTGGACAATCAAATTAATGACTGCCCAGGCTTCAGGATGTCTTTTTACACTATATAAAGGTGGAAATTTACATTGGAAACGTTTGGTTTAGCTGTTATAAAAGTTTGTTTTTTTAGTGCTGTAAATGCATTTTCAGCTCGCACTGTACACATTTGCTATGAGAGGCATTATCTCATAAGGGAAATATTGGACAATCAAATTAATGACTGCCCAGGCTTCAGGATGTCTTTTTACACTATATAAAGGTGGAAATTTACATTGGAAACGTTTACTTTAGCTGTTAATGAAGTTTCGTTTATTTAGTGCTGAAAATTCATTGTCTGCTGGCGCTGTACACTTTTTCTAAGTGTTGCAATATCTCATGAAGGAAATACTGGACAATCAAATTAATGACTTTCCAGGCTTCAGGATGCCTTTCTACACTATATAAAGGTGGAAATTTACATTGGAAACGTTTGGTTTAGCTGTTATAAAAGTTTGTTTTTTTAGTGCTGTAAATGCATTTTCAGCTCGCACTGTACACATTTGCTGTGAGGCATTATCTCATAAGGGAAATACTGGACAATCAATTTAATGACTTCCCAGGCTTCAGGATGCCTTTTTACACTCTATAAATGTGGAAATTTACATTGGAAACGTTTGGTTTAGCTGTTAATGAAGTTTCGTTTTTTTAGTGCTGAAAATTCATTGTCTGCTGGCGCTGTACACTTTTTCTAAGTGTTGCAATATCTCATGAAGGAAATACTGGACAATCAAATTAATGACTTTCCAGGCTTCAGGATGCCTTTCTACACTATATAAAGGTGGAAATTTACATTGGAAACGTTTAGTTTAGCTGTTATAAAAGTTTGGTTTTTTAGTGCTGTAAATGCATTTTCAGCTCGCGCTGTACACATTTGCTATGAGAGGCATTATCTCATAAGGGAAATATTGGACAATCAAATTAATGACTGCCCAGGCTTCAGGATGTCTTTTTACACTATATAAAGGTGGAAATTTACATTGGAAACGTTTGGTTTAGCTGTTATAAAAGTTTGTTTTTTTAGTGCTGTAAATGCATTTTCAGCTCGCACTGTACACATTTGCTATGAGAGGCATTATCTCATAAGGGAAATATTGGACAATCAAATTAATGACTGCCCAGGCTTCAGGATGTCTTTTTACACTATATAAAGGTGGAAATTTACATTGGAAACGTTTGGTTTAGCTGTTATAAAAGTTTGTTTTTTTAGTGCTGTAAATGCATTTTCAGCTCGCACTGTACACATTTGCTATGAGAGGCATTATCTCATAAGGGAAATATTGGACAATCAAATTAATGACTGCCCAGGCTTCAGGATGTCTTTTTACACTATATAAATGTGGAAATTTACATTTGAAACGTTTGGTTTAGCTGTTATAAAAGTTTGGTTTTTTAGTGCTGAAAATGCATTTTCAGCTCGCGCTGTACACATTTGCTATGAGAGGCATTATCTCATAAGGGAAATATTGGACAATCAAATTAATGACTGCCCAGGCTTCAGGATGTCTTTTTACACTATATAAAGGTGGAAATTTACATTGGAAACGTTTGGTTTAGCTGTTATAAAAGTTTGGTTTTTTAGTGCTGTAAATGCATTTTCAGCTCGCGCTGTACACATTTGCTATGAGAGGCATTATCTCATAAGGGAAATATTGGACAATCAAATTAATGACTGCCCAGGTTTCAGGATGTCTTTTTACACTATATAAAGGTGGAAATTTACATTGGAAACGTTTGGTTTAGGTGTTATATAAGTTTGGTTTTTTAGTGCTGAAAATGCTTTTTCAGCTCGCACTGTACACATTTGCTATGTGAGGCATTATCTCATAAGGGAAATACTGGACAATCAAATTAATGACTTCCCAGGCTTCAGGATGCCTTTTTACACTCTATAAATGTGGAAATTTACATTGGAAACGTTTGGTTTAGCTGTTAATGAAGTTTCGTTTTTTTAGTGCTGAAAATTCATTGTCTGCTGGCGCTGTACACTTTTTCTAAGTTTTGCAATATCTCATGTAGGAAATACTGGACAATCAAATTAATGACTTTCCAGGCTTCAGGATGCCTTTCTACACTATATAAAGGTGGAAATTTACATTGGAAACGTTTGGTTTAGCTGTTATAAAAGTTTGTTTTTTTAGTGCTGTAAATGCATTTTCAGCTCGCGCTGTACACATTTGCTATGTGAGGCATTATCTCATAAGGGAAATACTGGACAATCAAATTAATGACTGCCCAGGCTTCAGGATGTCTTTTTACACTATATAAAGGTGGAAATTTACATTGGAAACGTTTGGTTTAGCTGTTATAAAAGTTTGGTTTTTTTAGTGCTGAAAATTCATTGTCTGCTGGCGCTGTACACTTTTTCTAAGTGTTGCAATATCTCATGAAGGAAATACTGGACAATCAAATTAATGACTTTCCAGGCTCCAGGATGCCTTTCTACACTATATAAAGGTGGAAATTTACATTGGAAACGTTTGGTTTAGCTGTTATAAAAGTTTGGTTTTTTAGTGCTGTAAATGCATTTTCAGCTCGCGCTGTACACATTTGCTATGAGAGGCATTATCTCATAAGGGAAATATTGGACAATCAAATTAATGACTGCCCAGGCTTCAGGATGTCTTTTTACACTATATAAAGGTGGAAATTTACATTGGAAACGTTTAGTTTAGCTGTTAATGAAGTTTCGTTTTTTTAGTGCTGAAAATTCATTGTCTACTGGCGCTGTACACTTTTTCTAAGTGTTGCAATATCTCATGAAGGAAATACTGGACAATCAAATTAATGACTTTCCAGGCTTCAGGATGCCTTTCTACACTATATAAAGGTGGAAATTTACATTGGAAACGTTTGGTTTAGCTGTTATAAAAGTTTGGTTTTTTAGTGCTGTAAATGCATTTTCAGCTCGCGCTGTACACATTTGCTATGAGAGGCATTATCTCATAAGGGAAATATTGGACAATCAAATTAATGACTGCCCAGGCTTCAGGATGTCTTTTTACACTATATAAAGGTGGAAATTTACATTGGAAACGTTTGGTTTAGCTGTTATAAAAGTTTGGTTTTTTAGTGCTGAAAATGCATTTTCAGCTCGCACTGTACACATTTGCTATGTGAGGCATTATCTCATAAGGGAAATACTGGACAATCAAATTAATGACTTCCCAGGCTTCAGGATGCCTTTTTACACTATATAAATGTGGAAATTTACATTGGAAACGTTTGGTTTAGCTGGAAATGAAGTTTCGTTTTTTTAGTGCTGAAAATTCATTGTCTGCTGGCGCTGTACACTTTTTCTAAATGTTGCAATATCTCATGAAGGAAATACTGGACAATCAAATTAATGACTTTCCAGGCTTCAGGATGCCTTTCTACACTATATAAAGGTGGAAATTTACATTGGAAACGTTTGGTTTAGCTGTTAATGAAGTTTCGTTTTTTTAGTGCTGAAAATTCATTGTCTGCTGGCGCTGTACACTTTTTCTAAGTGTTGCAATATCTCATGAAGGAAATACTGGACAATCAAATTAATGACTTTCCAGGCTTCAGGGTGCCTTTCTACACTATATAAAGGTGGAAATTTACATTGGAAACGTTTGGTTTAGCTGTTATAAAAGTTTGGTTTTTTTAGTGCTGTAAATGCATTTTCAGCTCGCGCTGTACACATTTGCTATGAGAGGCATTATCTCATAAGGGAAATATTGGACAATCAAATTAATGACTGCCCAGGCTTCAGGATGTCTTTTTACACTATATAAAGGTGGAAATTTACATTGGAAACGTTTAGTTTAGCTGTTAATGAAGTTTCGTTTTTTTAGTGCTGAAAATTCATTGTCTACTGGCGCTGTACACTTTTTCTAAGTGTTGCAATATCTCATGAAGGAAATACTGGACAATCAAATTAATGACTTTCCACGCTTCAGGATGCCTTTCTACACTATATAAAGGTGGAAATTTACATTGGAAACGTTTGGTTTAGCTTTTATAAAAGTTTGGTTTTTTAGTGCTGTAAATGCATTTTCAGCTCGCGCTGTACACATTTGCTATGAGAGGCATTATCTCATAAGGGAAATATTGGACAATCAAATTAATGACTGCCCAGGCTTCAGGATGTCTTTTTACACTATATAAAGGAGGAAATTTACATTGGAAACGTTTGGTTTAGGTGTTATAAAAGTTTGGTTTTTTAGTGCTGAAAATGCATTTTCAGCTCGCGCTGTACACATTTGCTATGAGAGGCATTATCTCATAAAGGAAATATTGGACAATCGAATTAATGACTGCCCAGGCTTCAGGATGTCTTTTTACACTATATAAAGGTGGAAATTTACATTGGAAACGTTTGGTTTAGCTGTTATAAAAGTTTGGTTTTTTAGTGCTGAAAATGCATTTTCAGCTCGCACTGTACACATTTGCTATGTGAGGCATTATCTCATAAGGGAAATACTGGACAATCAAATTAATGACTTCCCAGGCTTCAGGATGCCTTTTTACACTATATAAAGGTGGAAATTTACATTGGAAAGTTTGGTTTAGCTGTTATAAAAGTTTGGTTTTTTAGTGCTGTAAATGCATTTTCAGCTCGCGCTGTATACATTTGCCTATGAGAGGCATTATCTCATAAAGGAAATATTGGACAATCGAATTAATGACTGCCCAGGCTTCAGGATGTCTTTTTACACTATATAAAGGTGGAAATTTACATTGGAAACGTTTGGTTTAGCTGTTATAAAAGTTTGGTTTTTTAGTGCTGAAAATGCATTTTCAGCTCGCACTGTACACATTTGCTATGTGAGGCATTATCTCATAAGGGAAATACTGGACAATCAAATTAATGACTTCCCAGGCTTCAGGATGCCTTTTTACACTCTATAAATGTGGAAATTTACATTGGAAACGTTTGGTTTAGCTGTTAATGAAGTTTCGTTTTTTTAGTGCTGAAAATTCATTGTCTGCTGGCGCTGTACACTTTTTCTAAGTGTTGCAATATCTCATGAAGGAAATACTGGACAATCAAATTAATGACTTTCCAGGCTTCAGGGTGCCTTTCTACACTATATAAAGGTGGAAATTTACATTGGAAACGTTTGGTTTAGCTGTTATAAAAGTTTGGTTTTTTTAGTGCTGTAAATGCATTTTCAGCTCGCGCTGTACACATTTGCTATGAGAGGCATTATCTCATAAGGGAAATATTGGACAATCAAATTAATGACTGCCCAGGCTTCAGGATGTCTTTTTACACTATATAAAGGTGGAAATTTACATTGGAAACGTTTAGTTTAGCTGTTAATGAAGTTTCGTTTTTTTAGTGCTGAAAATTCATTGTCTACTGGCGCTGTACACTTTTTCTAAGTGTTGCAATATCTCATGAAGGAAATACTGGACAATCAAATTAATGACTTTCCAGGCTTCAGGATGCCTTTCTACACTATATAAAGGTGGAAATTTACATTGGAAACGTTTGGTTTAGCTGTTATAAAAGTTTGGTTTTTTAGTGCTGTAAATGCATTTTCAGCTCGCGCTGTACACATTTGCTATGAGAGGCATTATCTCATTAGGGAAATATTGGACAATCAAATTAATGACTGCCCAGGCTTCAGGATGTCTTTTTACACTATATAAAGGTGGAAATTTACATTGGAAACGTTTGGTTTAGCTGTTATAAAAGTTTGGTTTTTTAGTGCTGAAAATGCATTTTCAGCTCGCACTGTACACATTTGCTATGTGAGGCATTATCTCATAAGGGAAATACTGGACAATCAAATTAATGACTTCCCAGGCTTCAGGATGCATTTTTACACTCTATAAATGTGGAAATTTACATTGGAAACGTTTGGTTTAGCTGTTATAAAAGTTTGTTTTTTTAGTGCTGTAAATGCATTTTCAGCTCGCGCTGTACACATTTGCTATGTGAGGCATTATCTCATAAGGGAAATACTGGACAATCAAATTAATGACTGCCCAGGCTTCAGGATGTCTTTTTACACTATATAAAGGTGGAAATTTACATTGGAAACGTTTGGTTTAGCTGTTATAAAAGTTTGGTTTTTTAGTGCTGAAAATGTATTTTCAGCTCGCACTGTACACATTTGCTATGTGAGGCATTATCTCATAAGGGAAATACTGGACAATCAAATTAATGACTTCCCAGGCTTCAGGATGCCTTTTTACACTCTATAAATGTGGAAATTTACATTGGAAACGTTTGGTTTAGCTGTTAATGAAGTTTCGTTTTTTTAGTGCTGAAAATTCATTGTCTGCTGGCGCTGTACACTTTTTCTAAGTGTTGCAATATCTCATGAAGGAAATACTGGACAATCAAATTAATGACTTTCCAGGCTTCAGGATGCCTTTCTACACTATATAAAGGTGGAAATTTACATTGGAAACGTTTGGTTTAGCTGTTATAAAAGTTTGGTTTTTTAGTGCTGTAAATGCATTTTCAGCTCGCGCTGTACACATTTGCTATGAGAGGCATTATCTCATAAGGGAAATATTGGACAATCAAATTAATGACTGCCCAGGCTTCAGGATGTCTTTTTACACTATATAAAGGTGGAAATTTACATTGGAAACGTTTAGTTTAGCTGTTAATGAAGTTTCGTTTTTTTAGTGCTGGAAATTCATTGTCTGCTGGCGCTGTACACTTTTTCTAAGTGTTGCAATATCTCATGAAGGAAATACTGGACAATCAAATTAAAGACTTTTCAGGCTTCAGGATGCCTTTTTACACTATATATAGGTGGAAATTTACATTGGAAACGTTTGGTTTAGCTGTTATAAAAGTTTGGTTTTTTAGTGCTGTAAATGCATTTTCAGCTCGCGCTGTACACATTTGCTATGAGAGGCATTATCTCATAAGGGAAATACTGGACTATCAAATTAATGACTTCCCAGGCTTCAGGATGCCTTTTTACACTCTATAAATGTGGAAATTTACATTGGAAACGTTTGGTTTAGCTGTTAATGAAGTTTCGTTTTTTTAGTGCTGAAAATTCATTGTCTGCTGGCGCTGTACACTTTTTCTAAGTGTTGCAATATCTCATGAAGGAAATACTGGACAATCAAATTAATGACTTTCCAGGCTTCAGGGTGCCTTTCTACACTATATAAAGGTGGAAATTTACATTGGAAACGTTTGGTTTAGCTGTTATAAAAGTTTGGTTTTTTTAGTGCTGTAAATGCATTTTCAGCTCGCGCTGTACACATTTGCTATGAGAGGCATTATCTCATAAGGGAAATATTGGACAATCAAATTAATGACTGCCCAGGCTTCAGGATGTCTTTTTACACTATATAAAGGTGGAAATTTACATTGGAAACGTTTAGTTTAGCTGTTAATGAAGTTTCGTTTTTTTAGTGCTGAAAATTCATTGTCTACTGGCGCTGTACACTTTTTCTAAGTGTTGCAATATCTCATGAAGGAAATACTGGACAATCAAATTAATGACTTTCCAGGCTTCAGGATGCCTTTCTACACTATATAAAGGTGGAAATTTACATTGGAAACGTTTGGTTTAGCTGTTATAAAAGTTTGGTTTTTTAGTGCTGTAAATGCATTTTCAGCTCGCGCTGTACACATTTGCTATGAGAGGCATTATCTCATAAGGGAAATATTGGACAATCAAATTAATGACTGCCCAGGCTTCAGGATGTCTTTTTACACTATATAAAGGTGGAAATTTACATTGGAAACGTTTGGTTTAGCTGTTATAAAAGTTTGGTTTTTTAGTGCTGAAAATGCATTTTCAGCTCGCACTGTACACATTTGCTATGTGAGGCATTATCTCATAAGGGAAATACTGGACAATCAAATTAATGACTTCCCAGGCTTCAGGATGCATTTTTACACTCTATAAATGTGGAAATTTACATTGGAAACGTTTGGTTTAGCTGTTATAAAAGTTTGTTTTTTTAGTGCTGTAAATGCATTTTCAGCTCGCGCTGTACACATTTGCTATGTGAGGCATTATCTCATAAGGGAAATACTGAACAATCAAATTAATGACTGCCCAGGCTTCAGGATGTCTTTTTACACTATATAAAGGTGGAAATTTACATTGGAAACGTTTGGTTTAGCTGTTATAAAAGTTTGGTTTTTTAGTGCTGAAAATGTATTTTCAGCTCGCACTGTACACATTTGCTATGTGAGGCATTATCTCATAAGGGAAATACTGGACAATCAAATTAATGACTTCCCAGGCTTCAGGATGCCTTTTTACACTCTATAAATGTGGAAATTTACATTGGAAACGTTTGGTTTAGCTGTTAATGAAGTTTCGTTTTTTTAGTGCTGAAAATTCATTGTCTGCTGGCGCTGTACACTTTTTCTAAGTGTTGCAATATCTCATGAAGGAAATACTGGACAATCAAATTAATGACTTTCCAGGCTTCAGGATGCCTTTCTACACTATATAAAGGTGGAAATTTACATTGGAAACGTTTGGTTTAGCTGTTATAAAAGTTTGGTTTTTTAGTGCTGTAAATGCATTTTCAGCTCGCGCTGTACACATTTGCTATGAGAGGCATTATCTCATAAGGGAAATATTGGACAATCAAATTAATGACTGCCCAGGCTTCAGGATGTCTTTTTACACTATATAAAGGTGGAAATTTACATTGGAAACGTTTAGTTTAGCTGTTAATGAAGTTTCGTTTTTTTAGTGCTGGAAATTCATTGTCTGCTGGCGCTGTACACTTTTTCTAAGTGTTGCAATATCTCTTGAAGGAAATACTGGACAATCAAATTAATGACTTTCCAGGCTTCAGGATGCCTTTCTACACTATATAAAGGTAGAAATTTACATTGGAAACGTTTGGTTTAGCTGTTATAAAAGTTTGGTTTTTTAGTGCTGTAAATGCATTTTCAGCTCGCGCTGTACACATTTGCTATGAGAGGCATTATCTCATAAGGGAAATATTGGACAATCAAATTAATGACTGCCCAGGCTTCAGGATGTCTTTTTACACTATATAAAGGTGGAAATTTACATTGGAAACGTTTGGTTTAGCTGTTATAAAAGTTTGGTTTTTTAGTGCTGTAAATGCATTTTCAGCTCGCGCTGTACACATTTGCTATGAGAGGCATTATCTCATAAGGGAAATATTGGACAATCAAATTAATGACTGCCCAGGTTTCAGGATGTCTTTTTACACTATATAAAGGTGGAAATTTACATTGGAAACGTTTGGTTTAGGTGTTATATAAGTTTGGTTTTTTAGTGCTGAAAATGCATTTTCAGCTCGCACTGTACACATTTGCTATGTGAGGCATTATCTCATAAGGGAAATACTGGACAATCAAATTAATGACTTCCCAGGCTTCAGGATGCCTTTTTACACTCTATAAATGTGGAAATTTACATTGGAAACGTTTGGTTTAGCTGTTAATGAAGTTTCGTTTTTTTAGTGCTGAAAATTCATTGTCTGCTGGCGCTGTACACTTTTTCTAAGTTTTGCAATATCTCATGTAGGAAATACTGGACAATCAAATTAATGACTTTCCAGGCTTCAGGATGCCTTTCTACACTATATAAAGGTGGAAATTTACATTGGAAACGTTTGGTTTAGCTGTTATAAAAGTTTGTTTTTTTAGTGCTGTAAATGCATTTTCAGCTCGCGCTGTACACATTTGCTATGTGAGGCATTATCTCATAAGGGAAATACTGGACAATCAAATTAATGACTGCCCAGGCTTCAGGATGTCTTTTTACACTATATAAAGGTGGAAATTTACATTGGAAACGTTTGGTTTAGCTGTTATAAAAGTTTGGTTTTTTTAGTGCTGAAAATTCATTGTCTGCTGGCGCTGTACACTTTTTCTAAGTGTTGCAATATCTCATGAAGGAAATACTGGACAATCAAATTAATGACTTTCCAGGCTCCAGGATGCCTTTCTACACTATATAAAGGTGGAAATTTACATTGGAAACGTTTGGTTTAGCTGTTATAAAAGTTTGGTTTTTTAGTGCTGTAAATGCATTTTCAGCTCGCGCTGTACACATTTGCTATGAGAGGCATTATCTCATAAGGGAAATATTGGACAATCAAATTAATGACTGCCCAGGCTTCAGGATGTCTTTTTACACTATATAAAGGTGGAAATTTACATTGGAAACGTTTAGTTTAGCTGTTAATGAAGTTTCGTTTTTTTAGTGCTGAAAATTCATTGTCTACTGGCGCTGTACACTTTTTCTAAGTGTTGCAATATCTCATGAAGGAAATACTGGACAATCAAATTAATGACTTTCCAGGCTTCAGGATGCCTTTCTACACTATATAAAGGTGGAAATTTACATTGGAAACGTTTGGTTTAGCTGTTATAAAAGTTTGGTTTTTTAGTGCTGTAAATGCATTTTCAGCTCGCGCTGTACACATTTGCTATGAGAGGCATTATCTCATAAGGGAAATATTGGACAATCAAATTAATGACTGCCCAGGCTTCAGGATGTCTTTTTACACTATATAAAGGTGGAAATTTACATTGGAAACGTTTGGTTTAGCTGTTATAAAAGTTTGGTTTTTTAGTGCTGAAAATGCATTTTCAGCTCGCACTGTACACATTTGCTATGTGAGGCATTATCTCATAAGGGAAATACTGGACAATCAAATTAATGACTTCCCAGGCTTCAGGATGCCTTTTTACACTATATAAATGTGGAAATTTACATTGGAAACGTTTGGTTTAGCTGGAAATGAAGTTTCGTTTTTTTAGTGCTGAAAATTCATTGTCTGCTGGCGCTGTACACTTTTTCTAAATGTTGCAATATCTCATGAAGGAAATACTGGACAATCAAATTAATGACTTTCCAGGCTTCAGGATGCCTTTCTACACTATATAAAGGTGGAAATTTACATTGGAAACGTTTGGTTTAGCTGTTAATGAAGTTTCGTTTTTTTAGTGCTGAAAATTCATTGTCTGCTGGCGCTGTACACTTTTTCTAAGTGTTGCAATATCTCATGAAGGAAATACTGGACAATCAAATTAATGACTTTCCAGGCTTCAGGGTGCCTTTCTACACTATATAAAGGTGGAAATTTACATTGGAAACGTTTGGTTTAGCTGTTATAAAAGTTTGGTTTTTTTAGTGCTGTAAATGCATTTTCAGCTCGCGCTGTACACATTTGCTATGAGAGGCATTATCTCATAAGGGAAATATTGGACAATCAAATTAATGACTGCCCAGGCTTCAGGATGTCTTTTTACACTATATAAAGGTGGAAATTTACATTGGAAACGTTTAGTTTAGCTGTTAATGAAGTTTCGTTTTTTTAGTGCTGAAAATTCATTGTCTACTGGCGCTGTACACTTTTTCTAAGTGTTGCAATATCTCATGAAGGAAATACTGGACAATCAAATTAATGACTTTCCACGCTTCAGGATGCCTTTCTACACTATATAAAGGTGGAAATTTACATTGGAAACGTTTGGTTTAGCTTTTATAAAAGTTTGGTTTTTTAGTGCTGTAAATGCATTTTCAGCTCGCGCTGTACACATTTGCTATGAGAGGCATTATCTCATAAGGGAAATATTGGACAATCAAATTAATGACTGCCCAGGCTTCAGGATGTCTTTTTACACTATATAAAGGAGGAAATTTACATTGGAAACGTTTGGTTTAGGTGTTATAAAAGTTTGGTTTTTTAGTGCTGAAAATGCATTTTCAGCTCGCGCTGTACACATTTGCTATGAGAGGCATTATCTCATAAAGGAAATATTGGACAATCGAATTAATGACTGCCCAGGCTTCAGGATGTCTTTTTACACTATATAAAGGTGGAAATTTACATTGGAAACGTTTGGTTTAGCTGTTATAAAAGTTTGGTTTTTTAGTGCTGAAAATGCATTTTCAGCTCGCACTGTACACATTTGCTATGTGAGGCATTATCTCATAAGGGAAATACTGGACAATCAAATTAATGACTTCCCAGGCTTCAGGATGCCTTTTTACACTATATAAAGGTGGAAATTTACATTGGAAAGTTTGGTTTAGCTGTTATAAAAGTTTGGTTTTTTAGTGCTGTAAATGCATTTTCAGCTCGCGCTGTATACATTTGCCTATGAGAGGCATTATCTCATAAAGGAAATATTGGACAATCGAATTAATGACTGCCCAGGCTTCAGGATGTCTTTTTACACTATATAAAGGTGGAAATTTACATTGGAAACGTTTGGTTTAGCTGTTATAAAAGTTTGGTTTTTTAGTGCTGAAAATGCATTTTCAGCTCGCACTGTACACATTTGCTATGTGAGGCATTATCTCATAAGGGAAATACTGGACAATCAAATTAATGACTTCCCAGGCTTCAGGATGCCTTTTTACACTCTATAAATGTGGAAATTTACATTGGAAACGTTTGGTTTAGCTGTTAATGAAGTTTCGTTTTTTTAGTGCTGAAAATTCATTGTCTGCTGGCGCTGTACACTTTTTCTAAGTGTTGCAATATCTCATGAAGGAAATACTGGACAATCAAATTAATGACTTTCCAGGCTTCAGGGTGCCTTTCTACACTATATAAAGGTGGAAATTTACATTGGAAACGTTTGGTTTAGCTGTTATAAAAGTTTGGTTTTTTTAGTGCTGTAAATGCATTTTCAGCTCGCGCTGTACACATTTGCTATGAGAGGCATTATCTCATAAGGGAAATATTGGACAATCAAATTAATGACTGCCCAGGCTTCAGGATGTCTTTTTACACTATATAAAGGTGGAAATTTACATTGGAAACGTTTAGTTTAGCTGTTAATGAAGTTTCGTTTTTTTAGTGCTGAAAATTCATTGTCTACTGGCGCTGTACACTTTTTCTAAGTGTTGCAATATCTCATGAAGGAAATACTGGACAATCAAATTAATGACTTTCCAGGCTTCAGGATGCCTTTCTACACTATATAAAGGTGGAAATTTACATTGGAAACGTTTGGTTTAGCTGTTATAAAAGTTTGGTTTTTTAGTGCTGTAAATGCATTTTCAGCTCGCGCTGTACACATTTGCTATGAGAGGCATTATCTCATAAGGGAAATATTGGACAATCAAATTAATGACTGCCCAGGCTTCAGGATGTCTTTTTACACTATATAAAGGTGGAAATTTACATTGGAAACGTTTGGTTTAGCTGTTATAAAAGTTTGGTTTTTTAGTGCTGAAAATGCATTTTCAGCTCGCACTGTACACATTTGCTATGTGAGGCATTATCTCATAAGGGAAATACTGGACAATCAAATTAATGACTTCCCAGGCTTCAGGATGCATTTTTACACTCTATAAATGTGGAAATTTACATTGGAAACGTTTGGTTTAGCTGTTATAAAAGTTTGTTTTTTTAGTGCTGTAAATGCATTTTCAGCTCGCGCTGTACACATTTGCTATGTGAGGCATTATCTCATAAGGGAAATACTGGACAATCAAATTAATGACTGCCCAGGCTTCAGGATGTCTTTTTACACTATATAAAGGTGGAAATTTACATTGGAAACGTTTGGTTTAGCTGTTATAAAAGTTTGGTTTTTTAGTGCTGAAAATGTATTTTCAGCTCGCACTGTACACATTTGCTATGTGAGGCATTATCTCATAAGGGAAATACTGGACAATCAAATTAATGACTTCCCAGGCTTCAGGATGCCTTTTTACACTCTATAAATGTGGAAATTTACATTGGAAACGTTTGGTTTAGCTGTTAATGAAGTTTCGTTTTTTTAGTGCTGAAAATTCATTGTCTGCTGGCGCTGTACACTTTTTCTAAGTGTTGCAATATCTCATGAAGGAAATACTGGACAATCAAATTAATGACTTTCCAGGCTTCAGGATGCCTTTCTACACTATATAAAGGTGGAAATTTACATTGGAAACGTTTGGTTTAGCTGTTATAAAAGTTTGGTTTTTTAGTGCTGTAAATGCATTTTCAGCTCGCGCTGTACACATTTGCTATGAGAGGCATTATCTCATAAGGGAAATATTGGACAATCAAATTAATGACTGCCCAGGCTTCAGGATGTCTTTTTACACTATATAAAGGTGGAAATTTACATTGGAAACGTTTAGTTTAGCTGTTAATGAAGTTTCGTTTTTTTAGTGCTGGAAATTCATTGTCTGCTGGCGCTGTACACTTTTTCTAAGTGTTGCAATATCTCATGAAGGAAATACTGGACAATCAAATTAAAGACTTTTCAGGCTTCAGGATGCCTTTTTACACTATATATAGGTGGAAATTTACATTGGAAACGTTTGGTTTAGCTGTTATAAAAGTTTGGTTTTTTAGTGCTGTAAATGCATTTTCAGCTCGCGCTGTACACATTTGCTATGAGAGGCATTATCTCATAAGGGAAATACTGGACTATCAAATTAATGACTTCCCAGGCTTCAGGATGCCTTTTTACACTCTATAAATGTGGAAATTTACATTGGAAACGTTTGGTTTAGCTGTTAATGAAGTTTCGTTTTTTTAGTGCTGAAAATTCATTGTCTGCTGGCGCTGTACACTTTTTCTAAGTGTTGCAATATCTCATGAAGGAAATACTGGACAATCAAATTAATGACTTTCCAGGCTTCAGGGTGCCTTTCTACACTATATAAAGGTGGAAATTTACATTGGAAACGTTTGGTTTAGCTGTTATAAAAGTTTGGTTTTTTTAGTGCTGTAAATGCATTTTCAGCTCGCGCTGTACACATTTGCTATGAGAGGCATTATCTCATAAGGGAAATATTGGACAATCAAATTAATGACTGCCCAGGCTTCAGGATGTCTTTTTACACTATATAAAGGTGGAAATTTACATTGGAAACGTTTAGTTTAGCTGTTAATGAAGTTTCGTTTTTTTAGTGCTGAAAATTCATTGTCTACTGGCGCTGTACACTTTTTCTAAGTGTTGCAATATCTCATGAAGGAAATACTGGACAATCAAATTAATGACTTTCCAGGCTTCAGGATGCCTTTCTACACTATATAAAGGTGGAAATTTACATTGGAAACGTTTGGTTTAGCTGTTATAAAAGTTTGGTTTTTTAGTGCTGTAAATGCATTTTCAGCTCGCGCTGTACACATTTGCTATGAGAGGCATTATCTCATAAGGGAAATATTGGACAATCAAATTAATGACTGCCCAGGCTTCAGGATGTCTTTTTACACTATATAAAGGTGGAAATTTACATTGGAAACGTTTGGTTTAGCTGTTATAAAAGTTTGGTTTTTTAGTGCTGAAAATGCATTTTCAGCTCGCACTGTACACATTTGCTATGTGAGGCATTATCTCATAAGGGAAATACTGGACAATCAAATTAATGACTTCCCAGGCTTCAGGATGCATTTTTACACTCTATAAATGTGGAAATTTACATTGGAAACGTTTGGTTTAGCTGTTATAAAAGTTTGTTTTTTTAGTGCTGTAAATGCATTTTCAGCTCGCGCTGTACACATTTGCTATGTGAGGCATTATCTCATAAGGGAAATACTGAACAATCAAATTAATGACTGCCCAGGCTTCAGGATGTCTTTTTACACTATATAAAGGTGGAAATTTACATTGGAAACGTTTGGTTTAGCTGTTATAAAAGTTTGGTTTTTTAGTGCTGAAAATGTATTTTCAGCTCGCACTGTACACATTTGCTATGTGAGGCATTATCTCATAAGGGAAATACTGGACAATCAAATTAATGACTTCCCAGGCTTCAGGATGCCTTTTTACACTCTATAAATGTGGAAATTTACATTGGAAACGTTTGGTTTAGCTGTTAATGAAGTTTCGTTTTTTTAGTGCTGAAAATTCATTGTCTGCTGGCGCTGTACACTTTTTCTAAGTGTTGCAATATCTCATGAAGGAAATACTGGACAATCAAATTAATGACTTTCCAGGCTTCAGGATGCCTTTCTACACTATATAAAGGTGGAAATTTACATTGGAAACGTTTGGTTTAGCTGTTATAAAAGTTTGGTTTTTTAGTGCTGTAAATGCATTTTCAGCTCGCGCTGTACACATTTGCTATGAGAGGCATTATCTCATAAGGGAAATATTGGACAATCAAATTAATGACTGCCCAGGCTCCAGGATGTCTTTTTACACTATATAAAGGTGGAAATTTACATTGGAAACGTTTAGTTTAGCTGTTAATGAAGTTTCGTTTTTTTAGTGCTGGAAATTCATTGTCTGCTGGCGCTGTACACTTTTTCTAAGTGTTGCAATATCTCATGAAGGAAATACTGGACAATCAAATTAAAGACTTTTCAGGCTTCAGGATGCCTTTTTACACTATATATAGGTGGAAATTTACATTGGAAACGTTTGGTTTAGCTGTTATAAAAGTTTGGTTTTTTAGTGCTGTAAATGCATTTTCAGCTCGCGCTGTACACATTTGCTATGAGAGGCATTATCTCATAAGGGAAATATTGGACAATCAAATTAATGACTGCCCAGGCTTCAGGATGTCTTTTTACACTATATAAAGGTGGAAATTTACATTGGAAACATTTAGTTTAGCTGTTAATGAAGTTTCGTTTTTTTAGTGCTGAAAATTCATTGTCTGCTGGCGCTGTACACTTTTTCTAAGTGTTGCAATATCTCATGAAGGAAATACTGGACAATCAAATTAATGACTTTCCAGGCTTCAGGATGCCTTTCTACACTATATAAAGGTGGAAATTTACATTGGAAACGTTTAGTTTAGCTGTTAATGAAGTTTCGTTTTTTTAGTGCTGAAAATTCATTGTCTGCTGGCGCTGTACACTTTTTCTAAATGTTGCAATATCTCATGAAGGAAATACTGGACAATCAAATTAATGACTTTCCAGGCTTCAGGATGCCTTTCTACACTATATAAAGGTGGAAATTTACATTGGAAACGTTTGGTTTAGCTTTTATAAAAGTTTGGTTTTTTAGTGCTGTAAATGCATTTTCAGCTCGCGCTGTACACATTTGCTATGAGAGGCATTATCTCATAAGGGAAATATTGGACAATCAAATTAATGACTGCCCAGGCTTCAGGATGTCTTTTTACACTATATAAAGGAGGAAATTTACATTGGAAACGTTTGGTTTAGGTGTTATAAAAGTTTGGTTTTTTAGTGCTGAAAATGCATTTTCAGCTCGCGCTGTACACATTTGCTATGAGAGGCATTATCTCATAAAGGAAATATTGGACAATCGAATTAATGACTGCCCAGGCTTCAGGATGTCTTTTTACACTATATAAAGGTGGAAATTTACATTGGAAACGTTTGGTTTAGCTGTTATAAAAGTTTGGTTTTTTAGTGCTGAAAATGCATTTTCAGCTCGCACTGTACACATTTGCTATGTGAGGCATTATCTCATAAGGGAAATACTGGACAATCAAATTAATGACTTCCCAGGCTTCAGGATGCCTTTCTACACTATATAAAGGTGGAAATTTACATTGGAAACGTTTGGTTTAGCTGTTATAAAAGTTTGGTTTTTTAGTGCTGTAAATGCATTTTCAGCTCGCGCTGTACACATTTGCTATGAGAGGCATTATCTCATAAGGGAAATATTGGACAATCAAATTAATGACTGCCCAGGCTTCAGGATGTCTTTTTACACTATATAAAGGTGGAAATTTACATTGGAAACGTTTGGTTTAGCTGTTATAAAAGTTTGGTTTTTTAGTGCTGAAAATGCATTTTCAGCTCGCACTGTACACATTTGCTATGTGAGGCATTATCTCATAAGGGAAATACTGGACAATCAAATTAATGACTTCCCAGGCTTCAGGATGCATTTTTACACTCTATAAATGTGGAAATTTACATTGGAAACGTTTGGTTTAGCTGTTATAAAAGTTTGTTTTTTTAGTGCTGTAAATGCATTTTCAGCTCGCGCTGTACACATTTGCTATGTGAGGCATTATCTCATAAGGGAAATACTGAACAATCAAATTAATGACTGCCCAGGCTTCAGGATGTCTTTTTACACTATATAAAGGTGGAAATTTACATTGGAAACGTTTGGTTTAGCTGTTATAAAAGTTTGGTTTTTTAGTGCTGAAAATGTATTTTCAGCTCGCACTGTACACATTTGCTATGTGAGGCATTATCTCATAAGGGAAATACTGGACAATCAAATTAATGACTTCCCAGGCTTCAGGATGCCTTTTTACACTCTATAAATGTGGAAATTTACATTGGAAACGTTTGGTTTAGCTGTTAATGAAGTTTCGTTTTTTTAGTGCTGAAAATTCATTGTCTGCTGGCGCTGTACACTTTTTCTAAGTGTTGCAATATCTCATGAAGGAAATACTGGACAATCAAATTAATGACTTTCCAGGCTTCAGGATGCCTTTCTACACTATATAAAGGTGGAAATTTACATTGGAAACGTTTGGTTTAGCTGTTATAAAAGTTTGGTTTTTTAGTGCTGTAAATGCATTTTCAGCTCGCGCTGTACACATTTGCTATGAGAGGCATTATCTCATAAGGGAAATATTGGACAATCAAATTAATGACTGCCCAGGCTCCAGGATGTCTTTTTACACTATATAAAGGTGGAAATTTACATTGGAAACGTTTAGTTTAGCTGTTAATGAAGTTTCGTTTTTTTAGTGCTGGAAATTCATTGTCTGCTGGCGCTGTACACTTTTTCTAAGTGTTGCAATATCTCATGAAGGAAATACTGGACAATCAAATTAAAGACTTTTCAGGCTTCAGGATGCCTTTTTACACTATATATAGGTGGAAATTTACATTGGAAACGTTTGGTTTAGCTGTTATAAAAGTTTGGTTTTTTAGTGCTGTAAATGCATTTTCAGCTCGCGCTGTACACATTTGCTATGAGAGGCATTATCTCATAAGGGAAATATTGGACAATCAAATTAATGACTGCCCAGGCTTCAGGATGTCTTTTTACACTATATAAAGGTGGAAATTTACATTGGAAACATTTAGTTTAGCTGTTAATGAAGTTTCGTTTTTTTAGTGCTGAAAATTCATTGTCTGCTGGCGCTGTACACTTTTTCTAAGTGTTGCAATATCTCATGAAGGAAATACTGGACAATCAAATTAATGACTTTCCAGGCTTCAGGATGCCTTTCTACACTATATAAAGGTGGAAATTTACATTGGAAACGTTTAGTTTAGCTGTTAATGAAGTTTCGTTTTTTTAGTGCTGAAAA
Organism: Idiotropiscis lumnitzeri; assembly: GCF_059441095.1. Classification (NCBI taxonomy): domain Eukaryota; kingdom Metazoa; phylum Chordata; class Actinopteri; order Syngnathiformes; family Syngnathidae; genus Idiotropiscis; species Idiotropiscis lumnitzeri. Next base: position 771,797 of record NW_028283612.1, read on the forward strand.
TTCATTGTCTGCTGGCGCTGTACACTTTTTCTAAATGTTGCAATATCTCATGAAGGAAATACTGGACAATCAAATTAATGACTTTCCAGGCTTCAGGATGCCTTTCTACACTATATAAAGGTGGAAATTTACATTGGAAACGTTTGGTTTAGCTTTTATAAAAGTTTGGTTTTTTAGTGCTGTAAATGCATTTTCAGCTCGCGCTGTACACATTTGCTATGAGAGGCATTATCTCATAAGGGAAATATTGGACAATCAAATTAATGACTGCCCAGGCTTCAGGATGTCTTTTTACACTATATAAAGGAGGAAATTTACATTGGAAACGTTTGGTTTAGGTGTTATAAAAGTTTGGTTTTTTAGTGCTGAAAATGCATTTTCAGCTCGCGCTGTACACATTTGCTATGAGAGGCATTATCTCATAAAGGAAATATTGGACAATCGAATTAATGACTGCCCAGGCTTCAGGATGTCTTTTTACACTATATAAAGGTGGAAATTTACATTGGAAACGTTTGGTTTAGCTGTTATAAAAGTTTGGTTTTTTAGTGCTGAAAATGCATTTTCAGCTCGCACTGTACACATTTGCTATGTGAGGCATTATCTCATAAGGGAAATACTGGACAATCAAATTAATGACTTCCCAGGCTTCAGGATGCCTTTTTACACTATATAAAGGTGGAAATTTACATTGGAAAGTTTGGTTTAGCTGTTTATAAAAGTTTGGTTTTTTAGTGCTGTAAATGCATTTTCAGCTCGCGCTGTATACATTTGCCTATGAGAGGCATTATCTCATAAAGGAAATATTGGACAATCGAATTAATGACTGCCCAGGCTTCAGGATGTCTTTTTACACTATATAAAGGTGGAAATTTACATTGGAAACGTTTGGTTTAGCTGTTATAAAAGTTTGGTTTTTTAGTGCTGAAAATGCATTTTCAGCTCGCACTGTACACATTTGCTATGTGAGGCATTATCTCATAAGGGAAATACTGGACAATCAAATTAATGACTTCCCAGGCTTCAGGATGCCTTTTTACACTCTATAAATGTGGAAATTTACATTGGAAACGTTTGGTTTAGCTGTTAATGAAGTTTCGTTTTTTTAGTGCTGAAAATTCATTGTCTGCTGGCGCTGTACACTTTTTCTAAGTGTTGCAATATCTCATGAAGGAAATACTGGACAATCAAATTAATGACTTTCCAGGCTTCAGGATGCCTTTCTACACTATATAAAGGTGGAAATTTACATTGGAAACGTTTGGTTTAGCTGTTATAAAAGTTTGGTTTTTTAGTGCTGTAAATGCATTTTCAGCTCGCGCTGTACACATTTGCTATGAGAGGCATTATCTCATAAGGGAAATATTGGACAATCAAATTAATGACTGCCCAGGCTTCAGGATGTCTTTTTACACTATATAAAGGTGGAAATTTACATTGGAAACGTTTAGTTTAGCTGTTAATGAAGTTTCGTTTTTTTAGTGCTGGAAATTCATTGTCTGCTGGCGCTGTACACTTTTTCTAAGTGTTGCAATATCTCATGAAGGAAATACTGGACAATCAAATTAAAGACTTTCCAGGCTTCAGGATGCCTTTTTACACTATATAAAGGTGGAAATTTACATTGGAAACGTTTGGTTTAGCTGTTATAAAAGTTTGGTTTTTTTAGTGCTGTAAATGCATTTTCAGCTCGCGCTGTACACATTTGCTATGAGAGGCATTATCTCATAAGGGAAATATTGGACAATCAAATTAATGACTGCCCAGGCTTCAGGATGTCTTTTTACACTATATAAAGGTGGAAATTTACATTGGAAACATTTAGTTTAGCTGTTAATGAAGTTTCGTTTTTTTAGTGCTGAAAATTCATTGTCTGCTGGCGCTGTACACTTTTTCTAAGTGTTGCAATATCTCATGAAGGAAATACTGGACAATCAAATTAATGACTTTCCAGGCTTCAGGATGCCTTTCTACACTATATAAAGGTGGAAATTTACATTGGAAACGTTTGGTTTAGCTGTTATAAAAGTTTGTTTTTTTAGTGCTGTAAATGCATTTTCAGCTCGCGCTGTACACATTTGCTATGAGAGGCATTATCTCATAAGGGAAATATTGGACAATCAAATTAATGACTGCCCAGGCTTCAGGATGTCTTTTTACACTATATAAAGGTGGAAATTTACATTGGAAACGTTTGGTTTAGCTGTTATAAAAGTTTGGTTTTTTAGTGCTGTAAATGCATTTTCAGCTCGCGCTGTACACATTTGCTATGAGAGGCATTATCTCATAAGGGAAATATTGGACAATCAAATTAATGGCTGCCCGGGCTTCAGGATGTCTTTTTACACTATATAAAGGTGGAAATTTACATTGGAAACGTTTAGTTTAGCTGTTAATGAAGTTTCGTTTTTTTAGTGCTGAAAATTCATTGTCTGCTGGCGCTGTACACTTTTTCTAAATGTTGCAATATCTCATGAAGGAAATATTGGACAATCAAATTAATGACTTTCCAGGCTTCAGGATGCCTTTCTACACTATATAAAGGTGGAAATTTACATTGGAAACGTTTGGTTTAGCTTTTATAAAAGTTTGGTTTTTTAGTGCTGTAAATGCATTTTCAGCTCGCGCTGTACACATTTGCTATGAGAGGCATTATCTCATAAGGGAAATATTGGACAATCAAATTAATGACTGCCCAGGCTTCAGGATGTCTTTTTACACTATATAAAGGAGGAAATTTACATTGGAAACGTTTGGTTTAGGTGTTATAAAAGTTTGGTTTTTTAGTGCTGAAAATGCATTTTCAGCTCGCGCTGTACACATTTGCTATGAGAGGCATTATCTCATAAAGGAAATATTGGACAATCGAATTAATGACTGCCCAGGCTTCAGGATGTCTTTTTACACTATATAAAGGTGGAAATTTACATTGGAAACGTTTGGTTTAGCTGTTATAAAAGTTTGGTTTTTTAGTGCTGAAAATGCATTTTCAGCTCGCACTGTACACATTTGCTATGTGAGGCATTATCTCATAAGGGAAATACTGGACAATCAAATTAATGACTTCCCAGGCTTCAGGATGCCTTTTTACACTATATAAAGGTGGAAATTTACATTGGAAAGTTTGGTTTAGCTGTTATAAAAGTTTGGTTTTTTAGTGCTGTAAATGCATTTTCAGCTCGCGCTGTATACATTTGCCTATGAGAGGCATTATCTCATAAAGGAAATATTGGACAATCGAATTAATGACTGCCCAGGCTTCAGGATGTCTTTTTACACTATATAAAGGTGGAAATTTACATTGGAAACGTTTGGTTTAGCTGTTATAAAAGTTTGGTTTTTTAGTGCTGAAAATGCATTTTCAGCTCGCACTGTACACATTTGCTATGTGAGGCATTATCTCATAAGGGAAATACTGGACAATCAAATTAATGACTTCCCAGGCTTCAGGATGCCTTTTTACACTCTATAAATGTGGAAATTTACATTGGAAACGTTTGGTTTAGCTGTTAATGAAGTTTAGTTTTTTTAGTGCTGAAAATTCATTGTCTGCTGGCGCTGTACACTTTTTCTAAGTGTTGCAATATCTCATGAAGGAAATACTGGACAATCAAATTAATGACTTTCCAGGCTTCAGGGTGCCTTTCTACACTATATAAAGGTGGAAATTTACATTGGAAACGTTTGGTTTAGCTGTTATAAAAGTTTGGTTTTTTTAGTGCTGTAAATGCATTTTCAGCTCGCGCTGTACACATTTGCTATGAGAGGCATTATCTCATAAGGGAAATATTGGACAATCAAATTAATGACTTCCCAGGCTTCAGGATGTCTTTTTACACTATATAAAGGTGGAAATTTACATTGGAAACGTTTGGTTTAGCTGTTATAAAAGTTTGTTTTTTTAGTGCTGAAAATGCATTTTCAGCTCGCACTGTACACATTTGCTATGTGAGGCATTATCTCATAAGGGAAATACTGGACAATCAAATTAATGACTTCCCAGGCTTCAGGATGCCTTTTTACACTCTATAAATGTGGAAATTTACATTGGAAACGTTTGGTTTAGCTGTTAATGAAGTTTCGTTTTTTTAGTGCTGAAAATTCATTGTCTGCTGGCGCTGTACACTTTTTCTAAGTGTTGCAATATCTCATGAAGGAAATACTGGACAATCAAATTAATGACTTTCCAGGCTTCAGGATGCCTTTCTACACTATATAAAGGTGGAAATTTACATTGGAAACGTTTGGTTTAGCTGTTATAAAAGTTTGGTTTTTTAGTGCTGTAAATGCATTTTCAGCTCGCGCTGTACACATTTGCTATGAGAGGCATTATCTCATAAGGGAAATATTGGACAATCAAATTAATGACTGCCCAGGCTTCAGGATGTCTTTTTACACTATATAAAGGTGGAAATTTACATTGGAAACGTTTAGTTTAGCTGTTAATGAAGTTTCGTTTTTTTAGTGCTGGAAATTCATTGTCTGCTGGCGCTGTACACTTTTTCTAAGTGTTGCAATATCTCATGAAGGAAATACTGGACAATCAAATTAAAGACTTTCCAGGCTTCAGGATGCCTTTTTACACTATATAAAGGTGGAAATTTACATTGGAAACGTTTGGTTTAGCTGTTATAAAAGTTTGGTTTTTTAGTGCTGTAAATGCATTTTCAGCTCGCGCTGTACACATTTGCTATGAGAGGCATTATCTCATAAGGGAAATATTGGACAATCAAATTAATGACTGCCCAGGCTTCAGGATGTCTTTTTACACTATATAAAGGTGGAAATTTACATTGGAAACATTTAGTTTAGCTGTTAATGAAGTTTCGTTTTTTTAGTGCTGAAAATTCATTGTCTGCTGGCGCTGTACACTTTTTCTAAGTGTTGCAATATCTCATGAAGGAAATACTGGACAATCAAATTAATGACTTTCCAGGCTTCAGGATGCCTTTCTACACTATATAAAGGTGGAAATTTACATTGGAAACGTTTGGTTTAGCTGTTATAAAAGTTTGTTTTTTTAGTGCTGTAAATGCATTTTCAGCTCGCGCTGTACACATTTGCTATGAGAGGCATTATCTCATAAGGGAAATATTGGACAATCAAATTAATGACTGCCCAGGCTTCAGGATGTCTTTTTACACTATATAAAGGAGGAAATTTACATTGGAAACGTTTGGTTTAGGTGTTATAAAAGTTTGGTTTTTTAGTGCTGAAAATGCATTTTCAGCTCGCGCTGTACACATTTGCTATGAGAGGCATTATCTCATAAAGGAAATATTGGACAATCGAATTAATGACTGCCCAGGCTTCAGGATGTCTTTTTACACTATATAAAGGTGGAAATTTACATTGGAAACGTTTGGTTTAGCTGTTATAAAAGTTTGGTTTTTTAGTGCTGAAAATGCATTTTCAGCTCGCACTGTACACATTTGCTATGTGAGGCATTATCTCATAAGGGAAATACTGGACAATCAAATTAATGACTTCCCAGGCTTCAGGATGCCTTTTTACACTATATAAAGGTGGAAATTTACATTGGAAAGTTTGGTTTAGCTGTTATAAAAGTTTGGTTTTTTAGTGCTGTAAATGCATTTTCAGCTCGCGCTGTATACATTTGCCTATGAGAGGCATTATCTCATAAAGGAAATATTGGACAATCGAATTAATGACTGCCCAGGCTTCAGGATGTCTTTTTACACTATATAAAGGTGGAAATTTACATTGGAAACGTTTGGTTTAGCTGTTATAAAAGTTTGGTTTTTTAGTGCTGAAAATGCATTTTCAGCTCGCACTGTACACATTTGCTATGTGAGGCATTATCTCATAAGGGAAATACTGGACAATCAAATTAATGACTTCCCAGGCTTCAGGATGCCTTTTTACACTCTATAAATGTGGAAATTTACATTGGAAACGTTTGGTTTAGCTGTTAATGAAGTTTCGTTTTTTTAGTGCTGAAAATTCATTGTCTGCTGGCGCTGTACACTTTTTCTAAGTGTTGCAATATCTCATGAAGGAAATACTGGACAATCAAATTAATGACTTTCCAGGCTTCAGGATGCCTTTCTACACTATATAAAGGTGGAAATTTACATTGGAAACGTTTGGTTTAGCTGTTATAAAAGTTTGGTTTTTTAGTGCTGTAAATGCATTTTCAGCTCGCGCTGTACACATTTGCTATGAGAGGCATTATCTCATAAGGGAAATATTGGACAATCAAATTAATGACTGCCCAGGCTTCAGGATGTCTTTTTACACTATATAAAGGTGGAAATTTACATTGGAAACGTTTAGTTTAGCTGTTAATGAAGTTTCGTTTTTTTAGTGCTGGAAATTCATTGTCTGCTGGCGCTGTACACTTTTTCTAAGTGTTGCAATATCTCATGAAGGAAATACTGGACAATCAAATTAAAGACTTTCCAGGCTTCAGGATGCCTTTTTACACTATATAAAGGTGGAAATTTACATTGGAAACGTTTGGTTTAGCTGTTATAAAAGTTTGGTTTTTTAGTGCTGTAAATGCATTTTCAGCTCGCGCTGTACACATTTGCTATGAGAGGCATTATCTCATAAGGGAAATATTGGACAATCAAATTAATGACTGCCCAGGCTTCAGGATGTCTTTTTACACTATATAAACGTGGAAATTTACATTGGAAACATTTAGTTTAGCTGTTAATGAAGTTTCGTTTTTTTAGTGCTGAAAATTCATTGTCTGCTGGCGCTGTACACTTTTTCTAAGTGTTGCAATATCTCATGAAGGAAATACTGGACAATCAAATTAATGACTTTCCAGGCTTCAGGATGCCTTTCTACACTATATAAAGGTGGAAATTTACATTGGAAACGTTTGGTTTAGCTGTTATAAAAGTTTGTTTTTTTAGTGCTGTAAATGCATTTTCAGCTCGCGCTGTACACATTTGCTATGAGAGGCATTATCTCATAAGGGAAATATTGGACAATCAAATTAATGACTGCCCAGGCTTCAGGATGTCTTTTTACACTATATAAAGGTGGAAATTTACATTGGAAACGTTTGGTTTAGCTGTTATAAAAGTTTGGTTTTTTAGTGCTGTAAATGCATTTTCAGCTCGCGCTGTACACGTTTGCTATGAGAGGCATTATCTCATAAGGGAAATATTGGACAATCAAATTAATGGCTGCCCGGGCTTCAGGATGTCTTTTTACACTATATAAAGGTGGAAATTTACATTGGAAACGTTTAGTTTAGCTGTTAATGAAGTTTCGTTTTTTTAGTGCTGAAAATTCATTGTCTGCTGGCGCTGTACACTTTTTCTAAATGTTGCAATATCTCATGAAGGAAATACTGGACAATCAAATTAATGACTTTCCAGGCTTCAGGATGCCTTTCTACACTATATAAAGGTGGAAATTTACATTGGAAACGTTTGGTTTAGCTTTTATAAAAGTTTGGTTTTTTAGTGCTGTAAATGCATTTTCAGCTCGCGCTGTACACATTTGCTATGAGAGGCATTATCTCATAAGGGAAATATTGGACAATCAAATTAATGACTGCCCAGGCTTCAGGATGTCTTTTTACACTATATAAAGGAGGAAATTTACATTGGAAACGTTTGGTTTAGGTGTTATAAAAGTTTGGTTTTTTAGTGCTGAAAATGCATTTTCAGCTCGCGCTGTACACATTTGCTATGAGAGGCATTATCTCATAAAGGAAATATTGGACAATCGAATTAATGACTGCCCAGGCTTCAGGATGTCTTTTTACACTATATAAAGGTGGAAATTTACATTGGAAACGTTTGGTTTAGCTGTTATAAAAGTTTGGTTTTTTAGTGCTGAAAATGCATTTTCAGCTCGCACTGTACACATTTGCTATGTGAGGCATTATCTCATAAGGGAAATACTGGACAATCAAATTAATGACTTCCCAGGCTTCAGGATGCCTTTTTACACTATATAAAGGTGGAAATTTACATTGGAAAGTTTGGTTTAGCTGTTATAAAAGTTTGGTTTTTTAGTGCTGTAAATGCATTTTCAGCTCGCGCTGTATACATTTGCCTATGAGAGGCATTATCTCATAAAGGAAATATTGGACAATCGAATTAATGACTGCCCAGGCTTCAGGATGTCTTTTTACACTATATAAAGGTGGAAATTTACATTGGAAACGTTTGGTTTAGCTGTTATAAAAGTTTGGTTTTTTAGTGCTGAAAATGCATTTTCAGCTCGCACTGTACACATTTGCTATGTGAGGCATTATCTCATAAGGGAAATACTGCACAATCAAATTAATGACTTCCCAGGCTTCAGGATGCCTTTTTACACTCTATAAATGTGGAAATTTACATTGGAAACGTTTGGTTTAGCTGTTAATGAAGTTTAGTTTTTTTAGTGCTGAAAATTCATTGTCTGCTGGCGCTGTACACTTTTTCTAAGTGTTGCAATATCTCATGAAGGAAATACTGGACAATCAAATTAATGACTTTCCAGGCTTCAGGGTGCCTTTCTACACTATATAAAGGTGGAAATTTACATTGGAAACGTTTGGTTTAGCTGTTATAAAAGTTTGGTTTTTTTTAGTGCTGTAAATGCATTTTCAGCTCGCGCTGTACACATTTGCTATGAGAGGCATTATCTCATAAGGGAAATATTGGACAATCAAATTAATGACTGCCCAGGCTTCAGGATGTCTTTTTACACTATATAAAGGTGGAAATTTACATTGGAAACGTTTGGTTTAGCTGTTATAAAAGTTTGGTTTTTTAGTGCTGAAAATGCATTTTCAGCTCGCACTGTACACATTTGCTATGTGAGGCATTATCTCATAAGGGAAATACTGGACAATCAAATTAATGACTTCCCAGGCTTCAGGATGCCTTTTTACACTCTATAAATGTGGAAATTTACATTGGAAACGTTTGGTTTAGCTGTTAATGAAGTTTCGTTTTTTTAGTGCTGAAAATTCATTGTCTGCTGGCGCTGTACACCTTTTCTAAGTGTTGCAATATCTCATGAAGGAAATACTGGACAATCAAATTAATGACTTTCCAGGCTTCAGGATGCCTTTCTACACTATATAAAGGTGGAAATTTACATTGGAAACGTTTGGTTTAGCTGTTAATGAAGTTTCGATTTTTTAGTGCTGAAAATTCATTGTCTGCTGGCGCTGTACACCTTTTCTAAGTGTTGCAATATCTCATGAAGGAAATACTGGACAATCAAATTAATGACTTTCCAGGCTTCAGGATGCCTTTCTACACTATATAAAGGTGGAAATTTACATTGGAAACGTTTGGTTTAGCTGTTATAAAAGTTTGTTTTTTTAGTGCTGTAAATGCATTTTCAGCTCGCGCTGTACACATTTGCTATGAGAGGCATTATCTCATAAGGGAAATATTGGACAATCAAATTAATGACTGCCCAGGCTTCAGGATGTCTTTTTACACTATATAAAGGAGGAAATTTACATTGGAAACGTTTGGTTTAGGTGTTATAAAAGTTTGGTTTTTTAGTGCTGAAAATGCATTTTCAGCTCGCGCTGTACACATTTGCTATGAGAGGCATTATCTCATAAAGGAAATATTGGACAATCGAATTAATGACTGCCCAGGCTTCAGGATGTCTTTTTACACTATATAAAGGTGGAAATTTACATTGGAAACGTTTGGTTTAGCTGTTATAAAAGTTTTGTTTTTTAGTGCTGAAAATGCATTTTCAGCTCGCACTGTACACATTTGCTATGTGAGGCATTATCTCATAAGGGAAATACTGGACAATCAAATTAATGACTTCCCAGGCTTCAGGATGCCTTTTTACACTATATAAAGGTGGAAATTTACATTGGAAAGTTTGGTTTAGCTGTTATAAAAGTTTGGTTTTTTAGTGCTGTAAATGCATTTTCAGCTCGCGCTGTATACATTTGCCTATGAGAGGCATTATCTCATAAAGGAAATATTGGACAATCGAATTAATGACTGCCCAGGCTTCAGGATGTCTTTTTACACTATATAAAGGTGGAAATTTACATTGGAAACGTTTGGTTTAGCTGTTATAAAAGTTTGGTTTTTTAGTGCTGAAAATGCATTTTCAGCTCGCACTGTACACATTTGCTATGTGAGGCATTATCTCATAAGGGAAATACTGGACAATCAAATTAATGACTTCCCAGGCTTCAGGATGCCTTTTTACACTCTATAAATGTGGAAATTTACATTGGAAACGTTTGGTTTAGCTGTTAATGAAGTTTCGTTTTTTTAGTGCTGAAAATTCATTGTCTGCTGGCGCTGTACACTTTTTCTAAGTGTTGCAATATCTCATGAAGGAAATACTGGACAATCAAATTAATGACTTTCCAGGCTTCAGGATGCCTTTCTACACTATATAAAGGTGGAAATTTACATTGGAAACGTTTGGTTTAGCTGTTATAAAAGTTTGGTTTTTTAGTGCTGTAAATGCATTTTCAGCTCGCGCTGTACACATTTGCTATGAGAGGCATTATCTCATAAGGGAAATATTGGACAATCAAATTAATGACTGCCCAGGCTTCAGGATGTCTTTTTACACTATATAAAGGTGGAAATTTACATTGGAAACGTTTGGTTTAGCTGTTAATGAAGTTTCGTTTTTTTAGTGCTGGAAATTCATTGTCTGCTGGCGCTGTACACTTTTTCTAAGTGTTGCAATATCTCATGAAGGAAATACTGGACAATCAAATTAAAGACTTTCCAGGCTTCAGGATGCCTTTTTACACTATATAAAGGTGGAAATTTACATTGGAAACGTTTGGTTTAGCTGTTATAAAAGTTTGGTTTTTTAGTGCTGTAAATGCATTTTCAGCTCGCGCTGTACACATTTGCTATGAGAGGCATTATCTCATAAGGGAAATATTGGACAATCAAATTAATGACTGCCCAGGCTTCAGGATGTCTTTTTACACTATATAAAGGTGGAAATTTACATTGGAAACATTTAGTTTAGCTGTTAATGAAGTTTCGTTTTTTTAGTGCTGAAAATTCATTGTCTGCTGGCGCTGTACACTTTTTCTAAGTGTTGCAATATCTCATGAAGGAAATACTGGACAATCAAATTAATGACTTTCCAGGCTTCAGGATGCCTTTCTACACTATATAAAGGTGGAAATTTACATTGGAAACGTTTGGTTTAGCTGTTATAAAAGTTTGTTTTTTTAGTGCTGTAAATGCATTTTCAGCTCGCGCTGTACACATTTGCTATGAGAGGCATTATCTCATAAGGGAAATATTGGACAATCAAATTAATGACTGCCCAGGCTTCAGGATGTCTTTTTACACTATATAAAGGTGGAAATTTACATTGGAAACGTTTGGTTTAGCTGTTATAAAAGTTTGGTTTTTTTAGTGCTGTAAATGCATTTTCAGCTCGCGCTGTACACATTTGCTATGAGAGGCATTATCTCATAAGGGAAATATTGGACAATCAAATTAATGGCTGCCCGGGCTTCAGGATGTCTTTTTACACTATATAAAGGTGGAAATTTACATTGGAAACGTTTAGTTTAGCTGTTAATGAAGTTTCGTTTTTTTAGTGCTGAAAATTCATTGTCTGCTGGCGCTGTACACTTTTTCTAAATGTTGCAATATCTCATGAAGGAAATACTGGACAATCAAATTAATGACTTTCCAGGCTTCAGGATGCCTTTCTACACTATATAAAGGTGGAAATTTACATTGGAAACGTTTGGTTTAGCTTTTATAAAAGTTTGGTTTTTTAGTGCTGTAAATGCATTTTCAGCTCGCGCTGTACACATTTGCTATGAGAGGCATTATCTCATAAGGGAAATATTGGACAATCAAATTAATGACTGCCCAGGCTTCAGGATGTCTTTTTACACTATATAAAGGAGGAAATTTACATTGGAAACGTTTGGTTTAGGTGTTATAAAAGTTTGGTTTTTTAGTGCTGAAAATGCATTTTCAGCTCGCGCTGTACACATTTGCTATGAGAGGCATTATCTCATAAAGGAAATATTGGACAATCGAATTAATGACTGCCCAGGCTTCAGGATGTCTTTTTACACTTTATAAAGGTGGAAATTTACATTGGAAACGTTTGGTTTAGCTGTTATAAAAGTTTGGTTTTTTAGTGCTGAAAATGCATTTTCAGCTCGCACTGTACACATTTGCTATGTGAGGCATTATCTCATAAGGGAAATACTGGACAATCAAATTAATGACTTCCCAGGCTTCAGGATGCCTTTTTACACTATATAAAGGTGGAAATTTACATTGGAAAGTTTGGTTTAGCTGTTATAAAAGTTTGGTTTTTTAGTGCTGTAAATGCATTTTCAGCTCGCGCTGTATACATTTGCCTATGAGAGGCATTATCTCATAAAGGAAATATTGGACAATCGAATTAATGACTGCCCAGGCTTCAGGATGTCTTTTTACACTATATAAAGGTGGAAATTTACATTGGAAACGTTTGGTTTAGCTGTTATAAAAGTTTGGTTTTTTAGTGCTGAAAATGCATTTTCAGCTCGCACTGTACACATTTGCTATGTGAGGCATTATCTCATAAGGGAAATACTGGACAATCAAATTAATGACTTCCCAGGCTTCAGGATGCCTTTTTACACTCTATAAATGTGGAAATTTACATTGGAAACGTTTGGTTTAGCTGTTAATGAAGTTTAGTTTTTTTAGTGCTGAAAATTCATTGTCTGCTGGCGCTGTACACTTTTTCTAAGTGTTGCAATATCTCATGAAGGAAATACTGGACAATCAAATTAATGACTTTCCAGGCTTCAGGGTGCCTTTCTACACTATATAAAGGTGGAAATTTACATTGGAAACGTTTGGTTTAGCTGTTATAAAAGTTTGGTTTTTTTAGTGCTGTAAATGCATTTTCAGCTCGCGCTGTACACATTTGCTATGAGAGGCATTATCTCATAAGGGAAATATTGGACAATCAAATTAATGACTGCCCAGGCTTCAGGATGTCTTTTTACACTATATAAAGGTGGAAATTTACATTGGAAACGTTTGGTTTAGCTGTTATAAAAGTTTGGTTTTTTAGTGCTGTAAATGCATTTTCAGCTCGCGCTGTACACATTTGCTATGAGAGGCATTATCTCATAAGGGAAATATTGGACAATCAAATAAATGGCTGCCCAGGCTTCAGGATGTCTTTTTACTCTATATAAAGGTGGAAATTTACATTGGAAACGTTTAGTTTAGCTGTTAATGAAGTTTCGTTTTTTTAGTGCTGAAAATTCATTGTCTGCTGGCGCTGTACACTTTTTCTAAGTGTTGCAATATCTCATGAAGGAAATACTGGACAATCAAATCAATGACTTTCCAGGCTTCAGGATGCCTTTCTACACTATATAAAGGTGGAAATTTACATTGGAAACGTTTGGTTTAGCTGTTATAAAAGTTTGGTTTTTTAGTGCTGTAAATGCATTTTCAGCTCGAACTGTACACATTTGCTATGTGAGGCATTATCTCATAAGGGAAATACTGGACAATCAAATTAATGACTTCCCAGGCTTCAGGATGCCTTTTTACACTCTATAAATGTGGAAATTTACATTGGAAACGTTTGGTTTAGCTGTTAATGAAGTTTCGTTTTTTTAGTGCTGAAAATTCATTGTCTGCTGGCGCTGTACACCTTTTCTAAGTGTTGCAATATCTCATGAAGGAAATACTGGACAATCAAATTAATGACTTTCCAGGCTTCAGGATGCCTTTCTACACTATATAAAGGTGGAAATTTACATTGGAAACGTTTGGTTTAGCTGTTAATGAAGTTTCGATTTTTTAGTGCTGAAAATTCATTGTCTGCTGGCGCTGTACACCTTTTCTAAGTGTTGCAATATCTCATGAAGGAAATACTGGACAATCAAATTAATGACTTTCCAGGCTTCAGGATGCCTTTCTACACTATATAAAGGTGGAAATTTACATTGGAAACGTTTGGTTTAGCTGTTATAAAAGTTTGGGTTTTTAGTGCTGTAAATGCATTTTCAGCTCGCGCTGTACACATTTGCTATGAGAGGCATTATCTCATAAGGGAAATATTGGACAATCAAATTAATGACTGCCCAGGCTTCAGGATGTAATTTTACACTATATAAAGGTGGAAATTTACATTGGAAACGTTTAGTTTAGCTGTTATAAAAGTTTGTTTTTTTAGTGCTGTAAATGCATTTTCAGCTCGCGCTGTACACATTTGCTATGTGAGGCATTATCTCATAAGGGAAATACTGGACAATCAAATTAATGACTGCCCAGGCTTCAGGATGTCTTTTTACACTATATAAAGGTGGAAATTTACATTGGAAACGTTTGGTTTAGCTGTTATAAAAGTTTGGTTTTTTAGTGCTGAAAATGCATTTTCAGCTCGCACTGTACACATTTGCTATGTGAGGCATTATCTCATAAGGGAAATACTGGACAATCAAATTAATGACTTCCCAGGCTTCAGGATGCCTTTTTACACTCTATAAATGTGGAAATTTACATTGGAAACGTTTGGTTTAGCTGTTAATGAAGTTTCGTTTTTTTAGTGCTGAAAATTCATTGTCTGCTGGCGCTGTACACTTTTTCTAAGTGTTGCAATATCTCATGAAGGAAATACTGGACAATCAAATTAATGACTTTCCAGGCTTCAGGATGCCTTTCTACACTATATAAAGGTGGAAATTTACATTGGAAACGTTTAGTTTAGCTGTTATAAAAGTTTGGTTTTTTAGTGTGTAAATGCATTTTCAGCTCGCGCTGTACACATTTGCTATGAGAGGCATTATCTCATAAGGGAAATATTGGACAATCAAATTAATGACTGCCCAGGCTTCAGGATGTCTTTTTACACTATATAAAGGTGGAAATTTACATTGGAAACGTTTAGTTTAGCTGTTAATGAAGTTTCGTTTTTTTAGTGCTGGAAATTCATTGTCTGCTGGCGCTGTACACTTTTTCTAAGTGTTGCAATATCTCATGAAGGAAATACTGGACAATCAAATTAATGACTTTCCAGGCTTCAGGATGCCTTTCTACACTATATAAAGGTGGAAATTTACATTGGAAACGTTTGGTTTAGCTGTTATAAAAGTTTGGTTTTTTAGTGCTGTAAATGCATTTTCAGCTCGCGCTGTACACATTTGCTATGAGAGGCATTATCTCATAAGGGAAATATTGGACAATCAAATTAATGACTGCCCAGGCTTCAGGATGTCTTTTTACACTATATAAAGGTGGAAATTTACATTGGAAACGTTTAGTTTAGCTGTTAATGAAGTTTCGGTTTTTTAGTGCTGAAAATTCATTGTCTGCTGGCGCTGTACACTTTTTCTAAGTGTTGCAATATCTCATGAAGGAAATACTGGACAATCAAATTAATCACTTTCCAGGCTTCAGGATGCCTTTCTACACTATATAAAGGTGGAAATTTACATTGGAAACGTTTGGTTTAGCTGTTATAAAAGTTTGGTTTTTTAGTGCTGTAAATGCATTTTCAGCTCGCGCTGTACACATTTGCTATGTGAGGCATTATCTCATAAGGGAAATACTGGACAATCAAATTAATGACTTCCCAGGCTTCAGGATGCCTTTTTACACTCTATAAATGTGGAAATTTACATTGGAAACGTTTGGTTTAGCTGTTAATGAAGTTTCGTTTTTTTAGTGCTGAAAATTCATTGTCTGCTGGCGCTGTACACTTTTTCTAAGTTTTGCAATATCTCATGTAGGAAATACTGGACAATCAAATTAATCACTTTCCAGGCTTCAGGATGCCTTTCTACACTATATAAAGGTGGAAATTTACATTGGAAACGTTTGGTTTAGCTGTTATAAAAGTTTGTTTTTTTAGTGCTGTAAATGCATTTTCAGCTCGCGCTGTACACATTTGCTATGTGAGGCATTATCTCATAAGGGAAATACTGGACAATCAAATTAATGACTGCCCAGGCTTCAGGATGTCTTTTTACACTATATAAAGGTGGAAATTTACATTGGAAACGTTTGGTTTAGCTGTTATAAAAGTTTGGTTTTTTAGTGCTGTAAATGCATTTTCAGCTCGCGCTGTACACATTTGCTATGAGAGGCATTATCTCATAAGGGAAATATTGGACAATCAAATTAATGACTGCCCAGGCTTCAGGATGTCTTTTTACACTATATAAAGGTGGAAATTTACATTGGAAACGTTTGGTTTAGCTGTTATAAAAGTTTGGTTTTTTAGTGCTGAAAATGCATTTTCAGCTTGCACTGTACACATTTGCTATGTGAGGCATTATCTCATAAGGGAAATACTGGACAATCAAATTAATGACTTCCCAGGCTTCAGGATGCATTTTTACACTCTATAAATGTGGAAATTTACATTGGAAACGTTTGGTTTAGCTGTTAATGAAGTTTCGTTTTTTTAGTGCTGAAAATTCATTGTCTGCTGGCGCTGTACACCTTTTCTAAGTGTTGCAATATCTCATGAAGGAAATACTGGACAATCAAATTAATGACTTTCCAGGCTTCAGGATGCCTTTCTACACTATATAAAGGTGGAAATTTACATTGGAAACGTTTGGTTTAGCTGTTATAAAAGTTTGGGTTTTTAGTGCTGTAAATGCATTTTCAGCTCGCGCTGTACACATTTGCTATGAGAGGCATTATCTCATAAGGGAAATATTGGACAATCAAATTAATGACTGCCCAGGCTTCAGGATGTCTTTTTACACTATATAAAGGTGGAAATTTACATTGGAAACGTTTAGTTTAGCTGTTATAAAAGTTTGTTTTTTTAGTGCTGTAAATGCATTTTCAGCTCGCGCTGTACACATTTGCTATGAGAGGCATTATCTCATAAGGGAAATATTGGACAATCAAATTAATGACTGCCCAGGCTTCAGGATGTCTTTTTACACTATATAAAGGTGGAAATTTACATTGGAAACGTTTAGTTTAGCTGTTATAAAAGTTTGTTTTTTTAAGTGCTGAAAATGCATTTTCAGCTCGCACTGTACACATTTGCTATGTGAGGCATTATCTCATAAGGGAAATACTGGACAATCAAATTAATGACTTCCCAGGCTTCAGGATGCCTTTTTACACTCTATAAATGTGGAAATTTACATTGGAAACGTTTGGTTTAGCTGTTAATGAAGTTTCGTTTTTTTAGTGCTGAAAATTCATTGTCTGCTGGCGCTGTACACTTTTTCTAAGTGTTGCAATATCTCATGAAGGAAATACTGGACAATCAAATTAATGACTTTCCAGGCTTCAGGATGCCTTTCTACACTATATAAAGGTGGAAATTTACATTGGAAACGTTTGGTTTAGCTGTTATAAAAGTTTGGTTTTTTAGTGCTGTAAATGCATTTTCAGCTCGCGCTGTACACATTTGCTATGAGAGGCATTATCTCATAAGGGAAATATTGGACAATCAAATTAATGACTGCCCAGGCTTCAGGATGTCTTTTTACACTATATAAAGGTGGAAATTTACATTGGAAACGTTTAGTTTAGCTGTTATAAAAGTTTGTTTTTTTAGTGCTGTAAATGCATTTTCAGCTCGCGCTGTACACATTTGCTATGAGAGGCATTATCTCATAAGGGAAATATTGGACAATCAAATTAATGACTGCCCAGGCTTCAGGATGTCTTTTTACACTATATAAAGGTGGAAATTTACATTGGAAACGTTTAGTTTAGCTGTTATAAAAGTTTGTTTTTTTAGTGCTGAAAATGCATTTTCAGCTCGCACTGTACACATTTGCTATGTGAGGCATTATCTCAGAAGGGAAATACTGGACAATCAAATTAATGACTTCCCAGGCTTCAGGATGCCTTTTTACACTCTATAAATGTGGAAATTTACATTGGAAACGTTTGGTTTAGCTGTTAATGAAGTTTCGTTTTTTTAGTGCTGAAAATTCATTGTCTGCTGGCGCTGTACACTTTTTCTAAGTGTTGCAATATCTCATGAAGGAAATACTGGACAATCAAATTAATGACTTTCCAGGCTTCAGGATGCCTTTCTACACTATATAAAGGTGGAAATTTACATTGGAAACGTTTGGTTTAGCTGTTATAAAAGTTTGGTTTTTTAGTGCTGTAAATGCATTTTCAGCTCGCGCTGTACACATTTGCTATGAGAGGCATTATCTCATAAGGGAAATATTGGACAATCAAATTAATGACTGCCCAGGCTTCAGAATGTCTTTTTACACTATATAAAGGTGGAAATTTACATTGGAAACGTTTAGTTTAGCTGTTAATGAAGTTTCGTTTTTTTAGTGCTGAAAATTCATTGTCTCCTGGCGCTGTACACTTTTTCTAAGTGTTGCAATATCTCATGAAGGAAATACTGGACAATCAAATTAATGACTTTCCAGGCTTCAGGATGCCTTTCTACACTATATAAAGGTAGAAATTTACATTGGAAACGTTTGGTTTAGCTGTTATAAAAGTTTGGTTTTTTAGTGCTGTAAATGCATTTTCAGCTCGCGCTGTACACATTTGCTATGAGAGGCATTATCTCATAAGGGAAATATTGGACAATCAAATTAATGACTGCGCAGGCTTCAGGATGTCTTTTTACACTATATAAAGGTGGAAATTTACATTGGAAACGTTTGGTTTAGCTGTTATAAAAGTTTGTTTTTTTAGTGCTGTAAATGCATTTTCAGCTCGCGCTGTACACATTTGCTATGAGAGGCATTATCTCATAAGGGAAATATTGGACAATCAAATTAATGGCTGCCCGGGCTTCAGGATGTCTTATTACACTATATAAAGGTGGAAATTTACATTGGAAACGTTTAGTTTAGCTGTTAATGAAGTTTCGTTTTTTTAGTGCTGAAAATTCATTGTCTGCTGGCGCTGTACACTTTTTCTAAATGTTGCAATATCTCATGAAGGAAATACTGGACAATCAAATTAATGACTTTCCAGGCTTCAGGATGCCTTTCTACACTATATAAAGGTGGAAATTTACATTGGAAACGTTTGGTTTAGCTGTTATAAAAGTTTGGTTTTTTTAGTGCTGTAAATGCATTTTCAGCTCGCGCTGTACACATTTGCTATGAGAGGCATTATCTCATAAGGGAAATATTGGACAATCAAATTAATGACTGCCCAGGCTTCAGGATGTCTTTTTACACTATATAAAGGTGGAAATTTACATTGGAAACGTTTAGTTTAGCTGTTATAAAAGTTTGTTTTTTTAGTGCTGTAAATGCATTTTCAGCTCGCGCTGTACACATTTGCTATGTGAGGCATTATCTCATAAGGGAAATACTGGACAATCAAATTAATGACTGCCCAGGCTTCAGGATGTCTTTTTACACTATATAAAGGTGGAAATTTACATTGGAAACGTTTGGTTTAGCTGTTATAAAAGTTTGGTTTTTTAGTGCTGAAAATGCATTTTCAGCTCGCACTGTACACATTTGCTATGTGAGGCATTATCTCATAAGGGAAATACTGGACAATCAAATTAATGACTTCCCAGGCTTCAGGATGCCTTTTTACACTCTATAAATGTGGAAATTTACATTGGAAACGTTTGGTTTAGCTGTTAATGAAGTTTCGTTTTTTTAGTGCTGAAAATTCATTGTCTGCTGGCGCTGTACACTTTTTCTAAGTGTTGCAATATCTCATGAAGGAAATACTGGACAATCAAATTAATGACTTTCCAGGCTTCAGGATGCCTTTCTACACTATATAAAGGTGGAAATTTACATTGGAAACGTTTGGTTTAGCTGTTATAAAAGTTTGGTTTTTTAGTGCTGTAAATGCATTTTCAGCTCGCGCTGTACACATTTGCTATGAGAGGCATTATCTCATAAGGGAAATATTGGACAATCAAATTAATGACTGCCCAGGCTTCAGGATGTCTTTTTACACTATATAAAGGTGGAAATTTACATTGGAAACGTTTAGTTTAGCTGTTATAAAAGTTTGTTTTTTTAGTGCTGTAAATGCATTTTCAGCTCGCGCTGTACACATTTGCTATGAGAGGCATTATCTCATAAGGGAAATATTGGACAATCAAATTAATGACTGCCCAGGCTTCAGGATGTCTTTTTACACTATATAAAGGTGGAAATTTACATTGGAAACGTTTAGTTTAGCTGTTATAAAAGTTTGTTTTTTTAGTGCTGAAAATGCATTTTCAGCTCGCACTGTACACATTTGCTATGTGAGGCATTATCTCAGAAGGGAAATACTGGACAATCAAATTAATGACTTCCCAGGCTTCAGGATGCCTTTTTACACTCTATAAATGTGGAAATTTACATTGGAAACGTTTGGTTTAGCTGTTAATGAAGTTTCGTTTTTTTAGTGCTGAAAATTCATTGTCTGCTGGCGCTGTACACTTTTTCTAAGTGTTGCAATATCTCATGAAGGAAATACTGGACAATCAAATTAATGACTTTCCAGGCTTCAGGATGCCTTTCTACACTATATAAAGGTGGAAATTTACATTGGAAACGTTTGGTTTAGCTGTTATAAAAGTTTGGTTTTTTAGTGCTGTAAATGCATTTTCAGCTCGCGCTGTACACATTTGCTATGAGAGGCATTATCTCATAAGGGAAATATTGGACAATCAAATTAATGACTGCCCAGGCTTCAGAATGTCTTTTTACACTATATAAAGGTGGAAATTTACATTGGAAACGTTTAGTTTAGCTGTTAATGAAGTTTCGTTTTTTTAGTGCTGAAAATTCATTGTCTGCTGGCGCTGTACACTTTTTCTAAGTGTTGCAATATCTCATGAAGGAAATACTGGACAATCAAATTAATGACTTTCCAGGCTTCAGGATGCCTTTCTACACAATATAAAGGTAGAAATTTACATTGGAAACGTTTGGTTTAGCTGTTATAAAAGTTTGGTTTTTTAGTGCTGTAAATGCATTTTCAGCTCGCGCTGTACACATTTGCTATGAGAGGCATTATCTCATAAGGGAAATATTGGACAATCAAATTAATGACTGCGCAGGCTTCAGGATGTCTTTTTACACTATATAAAGGTGGAAATTTACATTGGAAACGTTTGGTTTAGCTGTTATAAAAGTTTGTTTTTTTAGTGCTGTAAATGCATTTTCAGCTCGCGCTGTACACATTTGCTATGAGAGGCATTATCTCATAAAGGAAATATTGGACAATCAAATTAATGGCTGCCCGCGCTTCAGGATGTCTTTTTACACTATATAAAGGTGGAAATTTACATTGGAAACGTTTGGTTTAGCTGTTATAAAAGTTTGGTTTTTTAGTGCTGTAAATGCATTTTCAGCTCGCGCTGTACACATTTGCTATGAGAGGCATTATCTCATAAGGGAAATATTGGACAATCAAATTAATGACTGCCCAGGCTTCAGGATGTCTTTTTACACTATATAAAGGTGGAAATTTACATTGGAAACGTTTGGTTTAGCTGTTATAAAAGTTTGTTTTTTTAGTGCTGTAAATGCATTTTCAGCTCGCACTGTACACATTTGCTATGAGAGGCATTATCTCATAAGGGAAATATTGGACAATCAAATTAATGACTGCCCAGGCTTCAGGATGTCTTTTTACACTATATAAAGGTGGAAATTTACATTGGAAACGTTTGGTTTAGGTGTTATATAAGTTTGTTTTTTTAGTGCTGAAAATGCATTTTCAGCTCGCACTGTACACATTTGCTATGTGAGGCATTATCTCATAAGGGAAATACTGGACAATCAAATTAATGACTTCCCAGGCTTCAGGATGCCTTTTTACACTCTATAAATGTGGAAATTTACATTGGAAACGTTTGGTTTAGCTGTTAATGAAGTTTCGTTTTTTTAGTGCTGAAAATTCATTGTCTGCTGGCGCTGTACACTTTTTCTAAGTGTTGCAATATCTCATGAAGGAAATACTGGACAATCAAATTAATGACTTTCCAGGCTTCAGGATGCCTTTCTACACTATATAAAGGTGGAAATTTACATTGGAAACGTTTGGTTTAGCTGTTATAAAAGTTTGGTTTTTTAGTGCTGTAAATGCATTTTCAGCTCGCGCTGTACACATTTGCTATGAGAGGCATTATCTCATAAGGGAAATATTGGACAATCAAATTAATGACTGCCCAGGCTTCAGGATGTCTTTTTACACTATATAAAGGTGGAAATTTACATTGGAAACGTTTGGTTTAGCTGTTATAAAAGTTTGTTTTTTTAGTGCTGTAAATGCATTTTCAGCTCGCACTGTACACATTTGCTATGAGAGGCATTATCTCATAAGGGAAATATTGGACAATCAAATTAATGACTGCCCAGGCTTCAGGATGTCTTTTTACACTATATAAAGGTGGAAATTTACATTGGAAACGTTTACTTTAGCTGTTAATGAAGTTTCGTTTATTTAGTGCTGAAAATTCATTGTCTGCTGGCGCTGTACACTTTTTCTAAGTGTTGCAATATCTCATGAAGGAAATACTGGACAATCAAATTAATGACTTTCCAGGCTTCAGGATGCCTTTCTACACTATATAAAGGTGGAAATTTACATTGGAAACGTTTGGTTTAGCTGTTATAAAAGTTTGTTTTTTTAGTGCTGTAAATGCATTTTCAGCTCGCACTGTACACATTTGCTGTGAGGCATTATCTCATAAGGGAAATACTGGACAATCAATTTAATGACTTCCCAGGCTTCAGGATGCCTTTTTACACTCTATAAATGTGGAAATTTACATTGGAAACGTTTGGTTTAGCTGTTAATGAAGTTTCGTTTTTTTAGTGCTGAAAATTCATTGTCTGCTGGCGCTGTACACTTTTTCTAAGTGTTGCAATATCTCATGAAGGAAATACTGGACAATCAAATTAATGACTTTCCAGGCTTCAGGATGCCTTTCTACACTATATAAAGGTGGAAATTTACATTGGAAACGTTTGGTTTAGCTGTTATAAAAGTTTGGTTTTTTAGTGCTGTAAATGCATTTTCAGCTCGCGCTGTACACATTTGCTATGAGAGGCATTATCTCATAAGGGAAATATTGGACAATCAAATTAATGACTGCCCAGGCTTCAGGATGTCTTTTTACACTATATAAAGGTGGAAATTTACATTGGAAACGTTTGGTTTAGCTGTTATAAAAGTTTGTTTTTTTAGTGCTGTAAATGCATTTTCAGCTCGCACTGTACACATTTGCTATGAGAGGCATTATCTCATAAGGGAAATATTGGACAATCAAATTAATGACTGCCCAGGCTTCAGGATGTCTTTTTACACTATATAAAGGTGGAAATTTACATTGGAAACGTTTGGTTTAGCTGTTATAAAAGTTTGTTTTTTTAGTGCTGTAAATGCATTTTCAGCTCGCACTGTACACATTTGCTATGAGAGGCATTATCTCATAAGGGAAAT
Organism: Idiotropiscis lumnitzeri; assembly: GCF_059441095.1. Taxonomy (NCBI): domain Eukaryota; kingdom Metazoa; phylum Chordata; class Actinopteri; order Syngnathiformes; family Syngnathidae; genus Idiotropiscis; species Idiotropiscis lumnitzeri. Next base: position 795,151 of record NW_028283612.1, read on the forward strand.
ATTGGACAATCAAATTAATGACTGCCCAGGCTTCAGGATGTCTTTTTACACTATATAAATGTGGAAATTTACATTTGAAACGTTTGGTTTAGCTGTTATAAAAGTTTGGTTTTTTAGTGCTGAAAATGCATTTTCAGCTCGCGCTGTACACATTTGCTATGAGAGGCATTATCTCATAAGGGAAATATTGGACAATCAAATTAATGACTGCCCAGGCTTCAGGATGTCTTTTTACACTATATAAAGGTGGAAATTTACATTGGAAACGTTTGGTTTAGCTGTTATAAAAGTTTGGTTTTTTAGTGCTGTAAATGCATTTTCAGCTCGCGCTGTACACATTTGCTATGAGAGGCATTATCTCATAAGGGAAATATTGGACAATCAAATTAATGACTGCCCAGGTTTCAGGATGTCTTTTTACACTATATAAAGGTGGAAATTTACATTGGAAACGTTTGGTTTAGGTGTTATATAAGTTTGGTTTTTTAGTGCTGAAAATGCATTTTCAGCTCGCACTGTACACATTTGCTATGTTAGGCATTATCTCATAAGGGAAATACTGGACAATCAAATTAATGACTTCCCAGGCTTCAGGATGCCTTTTTACACTCTATAAATGTGGAAATTTACATTGGAAACGTTTGGTTTAGCTGTTAATGAAGTTTCGTTTTTTTAGTGCTGAAAATTCATTGTCTGCTGGCGCTGTACACTTTTTCTAAGTTTTGCAATATCTCATGTAGGAAATACTGGACAATCAAATTAATGACTTTCCAGGCTTCAGGATGCCTTTCTACACTATATAAAGGTGGAAATTTACATTGGAAACGTTTGGTTTAGCTGTTATAAAAGTTTGTTTTTTTAGTGCTGTAAATGCATTTTCAGCTCGCGCTGTACACATTTGCTATGTGAGGCATTATCTCATAAGGGAAATACTGGACAATCAAATTAATGACTGCCCAGGCTTCAGGATGTCTTTTTACACTATATAAAGGTGGAAATTTACATTGGAAACGTTTGGTTTAGCTGTTATAAAAGTTTGGTTTTTTTAGTGCTGAAAATTCATTGTCTGCTGGCGCTGTACACTTTTTCTAAGTGTTGCAATATCTCATGAAGGAAATACTGGACAATCAAATTAATGACTTTCCAGGCTCCAGGATGCCTTTCTACACTATATAAAGGTGGAAATTTACATTGGAAACGTTTGGTTTAGCTGTTATAAAAGTTTGTTTTTTTAGTGCTGTAAATGCATTTTCAGCTCGCGCTGTACACATTTGCTATGAGAGGCATTATCTCATAAGGGAAATATTGGACAATCAAATTAATGACTGCCCAGGCTTCAGGATGTCTTTTTACACTATATAAAGGTGGAAATTTACATTGGAAACGTTTAGTTTAGCTGTTAATGAAGTTTCGTTTTTTTAGTGCTGAAAATTCATTGTCTACTGGCGCTGTACACTTTTTCTAAGTGTTGCAATATCTCATGAAGGAAATACTGGACAATCAAATTAATGACTTTCCAGGCTTCAGGATGCCTTTCTACACTATATAAAGGTGGAAATTTACATTGGAAACGTTTGGTTTAGCTGTTATAAAAGTTTGGTTTTTTAGTGCTGTAAATGCATTTTCAGCTCGCGCTGTACACATTTGCTATGAGAGGCATTATCTCATAAGGGAAATATTGGACAATCAAATTAATGACTGCCCAGGCTTCAGGATGTCTTTTTACACTATATAAAGGTGGAAATTTACATTGGAAACGTTTGGTTTAGCTGTTATAAAAGTTTGGTTTTTTAGTGCTGAAAATGCATTTTCAGCTCGCACTGTACACATTTGCTATGTGAGGCATTATCTCATAAGGGAAATACTGGACAATCAAATTAATGACTTCCCAGGCTTCAGGATGCATTTTTACACTCTATAAATGTGGAAATTTACATTGGAAACGTTTGGTTTAGCTGTTATAAAAGTTTGTTTTTTTAGTGCTGTAAATGCATTTTCAGCTCGCGCTGTACACATTTGCTATGTGAGGCATTATCTCATAAGGGAAATACTGGACAATCAAATTAATGACTGCCCAGGCTTCAGGATGTCTTTTTACACTATATAAAGGTGGAAATTTACATTGGAAACGTTTGGTTTAGCTGTTATAAAAGTTTGGTTTTTTAGTGCTGAAAATGCATTTTCAGCTCGCACTGTACACATTTGCTATGTGAGGCATTATCTCATAAGGGAAATACTGGACAATCAAATTAATGACTGCCCAGGCTTCAGGATGTCTTTTTACACTATATAAAGGTGGAAATTTACATTGGAAACGTTTAGTTTAGCTGTTAATGAAGTTTCGTTTTTTTAGTGCTGGAAATTCATTGTCTGCTGGCGCTGTACACTTTTTCTAAGTGTTGCAATATCTCATGAAGGAAATACTGGACAATCAAATTAATGACTTTCCAGGCTTCAGGATGCCTTTCTACACTATATAAAGGTGGAAATTTACATTGGAAACGTTTGGTTTAGCTGTTATAAAAGTTTGGTTTTTTAGTGCTGAAAATGCATTTTCAGCTCGCACTGTACACATTTGCTATGTGAGGCATTATCTCATAAGGGAAATACTGGACAATCAAATTAATGACTTCCCAGGCTTCAGGATGCCTTTTTACACTATATAAAGGTGGAAATTTACATTGGAAAGTTTGGTTTAGCTGTTATAAAAGTTTGGTTTTTTAGTGCTGTAAATGCATTTTCAGCTCGCGCTGTATACATTTGCCTATGAGAGGCATTATCTCATAAAGGAAATATTGGACAATCGAATTAATGACTGCCCAGGCTTCAGGATGTCTTTTTACACTATATAAAGGTGGAAATTTACATTGGAAACGTTTGGTTTAGCTGTTATAAAAGTTTGGTTTTTTAGTGCTGAAAATGCATTTTCAGCTCGCACTGTACACATTTGCTATGTGAGGCATTATCTCATAAGGGAAATACTGGACAATCAAATTAATGACTTCCCAGGCTTCAGGATGCCTTTTTACACTCTATAAATGTGGAAATTTACATTGGAAACGTTTGGTTTAGCTGTTAATGAAGTTTCGTTTTTTTAGTGCTGAAAATTCATTGTCTGCTGGCGCTGTACACTTTTTCTAAGTGTTGCAATATCTCATGAAGGAAATACTGGACAATCAAATTAATGACTTTCCAGGCTTCAGGATGCCTTTCTACACTATATAAAGGTGGAAATTTACATTGGAAACGTTTGGTTTAGCTGTTATAAAAGTTTGGTTTTTTAGTGCTGTAAATGCATTTTCAGCTCGCGCTGTACACATTTGCTATGAGAGGCATTATCTCATAAGGGAAATATTGGACAATCAAATTAATGACTGCCCAGGCTTCAGAATGTCTTTTTACACTATATAAAGGTGGAAATTTACATTGGAAACGTTTAGTTTAGCTGTTAATGAAGTTTCGTTTTTTTAGTGCTGAAAATTCATTGTCTCCTGGCGCTGTACACTTTTTCTAAGTGTTGCAATATCTCATGAAGGAAATACTGGACAATCAAATTAATGACTTTCCAGGCTTCAGGATGCCTTTCTACACTATATAAAGGTAGAAATTTACATTGGAAACGTTTGGTTTAGCTGTTATAAAAGTTTGGTTTTTTAGTGCTGTAAATGCATTTTCAGCTCGCGCTGTACACATTTGCTATGAGAGGCATTATCTCATAAGGGAAATATTGGACAATCAAATTAATGACTGCGCAGGCTTCAGGATGTCTTTTTACACTATATAAAGGTGGAAATTTACATTGGAAACGTTTGGTTTAGCTGTTATAAAAGTTTGTTTTTTTAGTGCTGTAAATGCATTTTCAGCTCGCGCTGTACACATTTGCTATGAGAGGCATTATCTCATAAGGGAAATATTGGACAATCAAATTAATGGCTGCCCGGGCTTCAGGATGTCTTATTACACTATATAAAGGTGGAAATTTACATTGGAAACGTTTAGTTTAGCTGTTAATGAAGTTTCGTTTTTTTAGTGCTGAAAATTCATTGTCTGCTGGCGCTGTACACTTTTTCTAAATGTTGCAATATCTCATGAAGGAAATACTGGACAATCAAATTAATGACTTTCCAGGCTTCAGGATGCCTTTCTACACTATATAAAGGTGGAAATTTACATTGGAAACGTTTGGTTTAGCTGTTATAAAAGTTTGGTTTTTTTAGTGCTGTAAATGCATTTTCAGCTCGCGCTGTACACATTTGCTATGAGAGGCATTATCTCATAAGGGAAATATTGGACAATCAAATTAATGACTGCCCAGGCTTCAGGATGTCTTTTTACACTATATAAAGGTGGAAATTTACATTGGAAACGTTTAGTTTAGCTGTTATAAAAGTTTGTTTTTTTAGTGCTGTAAATGCATTTTCAGCTCGCGCTGTACACATTTGCTATGTGAGGCATTATCTCATAAGGGAAATACTGGACAATCAAATTAATGACTGCCCAGGCTTCAGGATGTCTTTTTACACTATATAAAGGTGGAAATTTACATTGGAAACGTTTGGTTTAGCTGTTATAAAAGTTTGGTTTTTTAGTGCTGAAAATGCATTTTCAGCTCGCACTGTACACATTTGCTATGTGAGGCATTATCTCATAAGGGAAATACTGGACAATCAAATTAATGACTTCCCAGGCTTCAGGATGCCTTTTTACACTCTATAAATGTGGAAATTTACATTGGAAACGTTTGGTTTAGCTGTTAATGAAGTTTCGTTTTTTTAGTGCTGAAAATTCATTGTCTGCTGGCGCTGTACACTTTTTCTAAGTGTTGCAATATCTCATGAAGGAAATACTGGACAATCAAATTAATGACTTTCCAGGCTTCAGGATGCCTTTCTACACTATATAAAGGTGGAAATTTACATTGGAAACGTTTGGTTTAGCTGTTATAAAAGTTTGGTTTTTTAGTGCTGTAAATGCATTTTCAGCTCGCGCTGTACACATTTGCTATGAGAGGCATTATCTCATAAGGGAAATATTGGACAATCAAATTAATGACTGCCCAGGCTTCAGGATGTCTTTTTACACTATATAAAGGTGGAAATTTACATTGGAAACGTTTAGTTTAGCTGTTATAAAAGTTTGTTTTTTTAGTGCTGTAAATGCATTTTCAGCTCGCGCTGTACACATTTGCTATGAGAGGCATTATCTCATAAGGGAAATATTGGACAATCAAATTAATGACTGCCCAGGCTTCAGGATGTCTTTTTACACTATATAAAGGTGGAAATTTACATTGGAAACGTTTAGTTTAGCTGTTATAAAAGTTTGTTTTTTTAGTGCTGAAAATGCATTTTCAGCTCGCACTGTACACATTTGCTATGTGAGGCATTATCTCAGAAGGGAAATATTGGACAATCAAATTAATGACTGCCCAGGCTTCAGGATGTCTTTTTACACTATATAAAGGTGGAAATTTACATTGGAAACGTTTAGTTTAGCTGTTAATGAAGTTTCGTTTTTTTAGTGCTGGAAATTCATTGTCTGCTGGCGCTGTACACTTTTTCTAAGTGTTGCAATATCTCATGAAGGAAATACTGGACAATCAAATTAAAGACTTTCCAGGCTTCAGGATGCCTTTTTACACTATATAAAGGTGGAAATTTACATTGGAAACGTTTGGTTTAGCTGTTATAAAAGTTTGGTTTTTTAGTGCTGTAAATGCATTTTCAGCTCGCGCTGTACACATTTGCTATGAGAGGCATTATCTCATAAGGGAAATATTGGACAATCAAATTAATGACTGCCCAGGCTTCAGGATGTCTTTTTACACTATATAAACGTGGAAATTTACATTGGAAACATTTAGTTTAGCTGTTAATGAAGTTTCGTTTTTTTAGTGCTGAAAATTCATTGTCTGCTGGCGCTGTACACTTTTTCTAAGTGTTGCAATATCTCATGAAGGAAATACTGGACAATCAAATTAATGACTTTCCAGGCTTCAGGATGCCTTTCTACACTATATAAAGGTGGAAATTTACATTGGAAACGTTTGGTTTAGCTGTTATAAAAGTTTGTTTTTTTAGTGCTGTAAATGCATTTTCAGCTCGCGCTGTACACATTTGCTATGAGAGGCATTATCTCATAAGGGAAATATTGGACAATCAAATTAATGACTGCCCAGGCTTCAGGATGTCTTTTTACACTATATAAAGGTGGAAATTTACATTGGAAACGTTTGGTTTAGCTGTTATAAAAGTTTGGTTTTTTAGTGCTGTAAATGCATTTTCAGCTCGCGCTGTACACGTTTGCTATGAGAGGCATTATCTCATAAGGGAAATATTGGACAATCAAATTAATGGCTGCCCGGGCTTCAGGATGTCTTTTTACACTATATAAAGGTGGAAATTTACATTGGAAACGTTTAGTTTAGCTGTTAATGAAGTTTCGTTTTTTTAGTGCTGAAAATTCATTGTCTGCTGGCGCTGTACACTTTTTCTAAATGTTGCAATATCTCATGAAGGAAATACTGGACAATCAAATTAATGACTTTCCAGGCTTCAGGATGCCTTTCTACACTATATAAAGGTGGAAATTTACATTGGAAACGTTTGGTTTAGCTTTTATAAAAGTTTGGTTTTTTAGTGCTGTAAATGCATTTTCAGCTCGCGCTGTACACATTTGCTATGAGAGGCATTATCTCATAAGGGAAATATTGGACAATCAAATTAATGACTGCCCAGGCTTCAGGATGTCTTTTTACACTATATAAAGGAGGAAATTTACATTGGAAACGTTTGGTTTAGGTGTTATAAAAGTTTGGTTTTTTAGTGCTGAAAATGCATTTTCAGCTCGCGCTGTACACATTTGCTATGAGAGGCATTATCTCATAAAGGAAATATTGGACAATCGAATTAATGACTGCCCAGGCTTCAGGATGTCTTTTTACACTATATAAAGGTGGAAATTTACATTGGAAACGTTTGGTTTAGCTGTTATAAAAGTTTGGTTTTTTAGTGCTGAAAATGCATTTTCAGCTCGCACTGTACACATTTGCTATGTGAGGCATTATCTCATAAGGGAAATACTGGACAATCAAATTAATGACTTCCCAGGCTTCAGGATGCCTTTTTACACTATATAAAGGTGGAAATTTACATTGGAAAGTTTGGTTTAGCTGTTATAAAAGTTTGGTTTTTTAGTGCTGTAAATGCATTTTCAGCTCGCGCTGTATACATTTGCCTATGAGAGGCATTATCTCATAAAGGAAATATTGGACAATCGAATTAATGACTGCCCAGGCTTCAGGATGTCTTTTTACACTATATAAAGGTGGAAATTTACATTGGAAACGTTTGGTTTAGCTGTTATAAAAGTTTGGTTTTTTAGTGCTGAAAATGCATTTTCAGCTCGCACTGTACACATTTGCTATGTGAGGCATTATCTCATAAGGGAAATACTGCACAATCAAATTAATGACTTCCCAGGCTTCAGGATGCCTTTTTACACTCTATAAATGTGGAAATTTACATTGGAAACGTTTGGTTTAGCTGTTAATGAAGTTTAGTTTTTTTAGTGCTGAAAATTCATTGTCTGCTGGCGCTGTACACTTTTTCTAAGTGTTGCAATATCTCATGAAGGAAATACTGGACAATCAAATTAATGACTTTCCAGGCTTCAGGGTGCCTTTCTACACTATATAAAGGTGGAAATTTACATTGGAAACGTTTGGTTTAGCTGTTATAAAAGTTTGGTTTTTTTTAGTGCTGTAAATGCATTTTCAGCTCGCGCTGTACACATTTGCTATGAGAGGCATTATCTCATAAGGGAAATATTGGACAATCAAATTAATGACTGCCCAGGCTTCAGGATGTCTTTTTACACTATATAAAGGTGGAAATTTACATTGGAAACGTTTGGTTTAGCTGTTATAAAAGTTTGGTTTTTTAGTGCTGAAAATGCATTTTCAGCTCGCACTGTACACATTTGCTATGTGAGGCATTATCTCATAAGGGAAATACTGGACAATCAAATTAATGACTTCCCAGGCTTCAGGATGCCTTTTTACACTCTATAAATGTGGAAATTTACATTGGAAACGTTTGGTTTAGCTGTTAATGAAGTTTCGTTTTTTTAGTGCTGAAAATTCATTGTCTGCTGGCGCTGTACACCTTTTCTAAGTGTTGCAATATCTCATGAAGGAAATACTGGACAATCAAATTAATGACTTTCCAGGCTTCAGGATGCCTTTCTACACTATATAAAGGTGGAAATTTACATTGGAAACGTTTGGTTTAGCTGTTAATGAAGTTTCGATTTTTTAGTGCTGAAAATTCATTGTCTGCTGGCGCTGTACACCTTTTCTAAGTGTTGCAATATCTCATGAAGGAAATACTGGACAATCAAATTAATGACTTTCCAGGCTTCAGGATGCCTTTCTACACTATATAAAGGTGGAAATTTACATTGGAAACGTTTGGTTTAGCTGTTATAAAAGTTTGTTTTTTTAGTGCTGTAAATGCATTTTCAGCTCGCGCTGTACACATTTGCTATGAGAGGCATTATCTCATAAGGGAAATATTGGACAATCAAATTAATGACTGCCCAGGCTTCAGGATGTCTTTTTACACTATATAAAGGAGGAAATTTACATTGGAAACGTTTGGTTTAGGTGTTATAAAAGTTTGGTTTTTTAGTGCTGAAAATGCATTTTCAGCTCGCGCTGTACACATTTGCTATGAGAGGCATTATCTCATAAAGGAAATATTGGACAATCGAATTAATGACTGCCCAGGCTTCAGGATGTCTTTTTACACTATATAAAGGTGGAAATTTACATTGGAAACGTTTGGTTTAGCTGTTATAAAAGTTTTGTTTTTTAGTGCTGAAAATGCATTTTCAGCTCGCACTGTACACATTTGCTATGTGAGGCATTATCTCATAAGGGAAATACTGGACAATCAAATTAATGACTTCCCAGGCTTCAGGATGCCTTTTTACACTATATAAAGGTGGAAATTTACATTGGAAAGTTTGGTTTAGCTGTTATAAAAGTTTGGTTTTTTAGTGCTGTAAATGCATTTTCAGCTCGCGCTGTATACATTTGCCTATGAGAGGCATTATCTCATAAAGGAAATATTGGACAATCGAATTAATGACTGCCCAGGCTTCAGGATGTCTTTTTACACTATATAAAGGTGGAAATTTACATTGGAAACGTTTGGTTTAGCTGTTATAAAAGTTTGGTTTTTTAGTGCTGAAAATGCATTTTCAGCTCGCACTGTACACATTTGCTATGTGAGGCATTATCTCATAAGGGAAATACTGGACAATCAAATTAATGACTTCCCAGGCTTCAGGATGCCTTTTTACACTCTATAAATGTGGAAATTTACATTGGAAACGTTTGGTTTAGCTGTTAATGAAGTTTCGTTTTTTTAGTGCTGAAAATTCATTGTCTGCTGGCGCTGTACACTTTTTCTAAGTGTTGCAATATCTCATGAAGGAAATACTGGACAATCAAATTAATGACTTTCCAGGCTTCAGGATGCCTTTCTACACTATATAAAGGTGGAAATTTACATTGGAAACGTTTGGTTTAGCTGTTATAAAAGTTTGGTTTTTTAGTGCTGTAAATGCATTTTCAGCTCGCGCTGTACACATTTGCTATGAGAGGCATTATCTCATAAGGGAAATATTGGACAATCAAATTAATGACTGCCCAGGCTTCAGGATGTCTTTTTACACTATATAAAGGTGGAAATTTACATTGGAAACGTTTGGTTTAGCTGTTAATGAAGTTTCGTTTTTTTAGTGCTGGAAATTCATTGTCTGCTGGCGCTGTACACTTTTTCTAAGTGTTGCAATATCTCATGAAGGAAATACTGGACAATCAAATTAAAGACTTTCCAGGCTTCAGGATGCCTTTTTACACTATATAAAGGTGGAAATTTACATTGGAAACGTTTGGTTTAGCTGTTATAAAAGTTTGGTTTTTTAGTGCTGTAAATGCATTTTCAGCTCGCGCTGTACACATTTGCTATGAGAGGCATTATCTCATAAGGGAAATATTGGACAATCAAATTAATGACTGCCCAGGCTTCAGGATGTCTTTTTACACTATATAAAGGTGGAAATTTACATTGGAAACATTTAGTTTAGCTGTTAATGAAGTTTCGTTTTTTTAGTGCTGAAAATTCATTGTCTGCTGGCGCTGTACACTTTTTCTAAGTGTTGCAATATCTCATGAAGGAAATACTGGACAATCAAATTAATGACTTTCCAGGCTTCAGGATGCCTTTCTACACTATATAAAGGTGGAAATTTACATTGGAAACGTTTGGTTTAGCTGTTATAAAAGTTTGTTTTTTTAGTGCTGTAAATGCATTTTCAGCTCGCGCTGTACACATTTGCTATGAGAGGCATTATCTCATAAGGGAAATATTGGACAATCAAATTAATGACTGCCCAGGCTTCAGGATGTCTTTTTACACTATATAAAGGTGGAAATTTACATTGGAAACGTTTGGTTTAGCTGTTATAAAAGTTTGGTTTTTTTAGTGCTGTAAATGCATTTTCAGCTCGCGCTGTACACATTTGCTATGAGAGGCATTATCTCATAAGGGAAATATTGGACAATCAAATTAATGGCTGCCCGGGCTTCAGGATGTCTTTTTACACTATATAAAGGTGGAAATTTACATTGGAAACGTTTAGTTTAGCTGTTAATGAAGTTTCGTTTTTTTAGTGTTGAAAATTCATTGTCTGCTGGCGCTGTACACTTTTTCTAAATGTTGCAATATCTCATGAAGGAAATACTGGACAATCAAATTAATGACTTTCCAGGCTTCAGGATGCCTTTCTACACTATATAAAGGTGGAAATTTACATTGGAAACGTTTGGTTTAGCTTTTATAAAAGTTTGGTTTTTTAGTGCTGTAAATGCATTTTCAGCTCGCGCTGTACACATTTGCTATGAGAGGCATTATCTCATAAGGGAAATATTGGACAATCAAATTAATGACTGCCCAGGCTTCAGGATGTCTTTTTACACTATATAAAGGAGGAAATTTACATTGGAAACGTTTGGTTTAGGTGTTATAAAAGTTTGGTTTTTTAGTGCTGAAAATGCATTTTCAGCTCGCGCTGTACACATTTGCTATGAGAGGCATTATCTCATAAAGGAAATATTGGACAATCGAATTAATGACTGCCCAGGCTTCAGGATGTCTTTTTACACTATATAAAGGTGGAAATTTACATTGGAAACGTTTGGTTTAGCTGTTATAAAAGTTTGGTTTTTTAGTGCTGAAAATGCATTTTCAGCTCGCACTGTACACATTTGCTATGTGAGGCATTATCTCATAAGGGAAATACTGGACAATCAAATTAATGACTTCCCAGGCTTCAGGATGCCTTTTTACACTATATAAAGGTGGAAATTTACATTGGAAAGTTTGGTTTAGCTGTTATAAAAGTTTGGTTTTTTAGTGCTGTAAATGCATTTTCAGCTCGCGCTGTATACATTTGCCTATGAGAGGCATTATCTCATAAAGGAAATATTGGACAATCGAATTAATGACTGCCCAGGCTTCAGGATGTCTTTTTACACTATATAAAGGTGGAAATTTACATTGGAAACGTTTGGTTTAGCTGTTATAAAAGTTTGGTTTTTTAGTGCTGAAAATGCATTTTCAGCTCGCACTGTACACATTTGCTATGTGAGGCATTATCTCATAAGGGAAATACTGGACAATCAAATTAATGACTTCCCAGGCTTCAGGATGCCTTTTTACACTCTATAAATGTGGAAATTTACATTGGAAACGTTTGGTTTAGCTGTTAATGAAGTTTAGTTTTTTTAGTGCTGAAAATTCATTGTCTGCTGGCGCTGTACACTTTTTCTAAGTGTTGCAATATCTCATGAAGGAAATACTGGACAATCAAATTAATGACTTTCCAGGCTTCAGGGTGCCTTTCTACACTATATAAAGGTGGAAATTTACATTGGAAACGTTTGGTTTAGCTGTTATAAAAGTTTGGTTTTTTTAGTGCTGTAAATGCATTTTCAGCTCGCGCTGTACACATTTGCTATGAGAGGCATTATCTCATAAGGGAAATATTGGACAATCAAATTAATGACTGCCCAGGCTTCAGGATGTCTTTTTACACTATATAAAGGTGGAAATTTACATTGGAAACGTTTGGTTTAGCTGTTATAAAAGTTTGGTTTTTTAGTGCTGTAAATGCATTTTCAGCTCGCGCTGTACACATTTGCTATGAGAGGCATTATCTCATAAGGGAAATATTGGACAATCAAATAAATGGCTGCCCAGGCTTCAGGATGTCTTTTTACTCTATATAAAGGTGGAAATTTACATTGGAAACGTTTAGTTTAGCTGTTAATGAAGTTTCGTTTTTTTAGTGCTGAAAATTCATTGTCTGCTGGCGCTGTACACTTTTTCTAAGTGTTGCAATATCTCATGAAGGAAATACTGGACAATCAAATCAATGACTTTCCAGGCTTCAGGATGCCTTTCTACACTATATAAAGGTGGAAATTTACATTGGAAACGTTTGGTTTAGCTGTTATAAAAGTTTGGTTTTTTAGTGCTGTAAATGCATTTTCAGCTCGAACTGTACACATTTGCTATGTGAGGCATTATCTCATAAGGGAAATACTGGACAATCAAATTAATGACTTCCCAGGCTTCAGGATGCCTTTTTACACTCTATAAATGTGGAAATTTACATTGGAAACGTTTGGTTTAGCTGTTAATGAAGTTTCGTTTTTTTAGTGCTGAAAATTCATTGTCTGCTGGCGCTGTACACCTTTTCTAAGTGTTGCAATATCTCATGAAGGAAATACTGGACAATCAAATTAATGACTTTCCAGGCTTCAGGATGCCTTTCTACACTATATAAAGGTGGAAATTTACATTGGAAACGTTTGGTTTAGCTGTTAATGAAGTTTCGATTTTTTAGTGCTGAAAATTCATTGTCTGCTGGCGCTGTACACCTTTTCTAAGTGTTGCAATATCTCATGAAGGAAATACTGGACAATCAAATTAATGACTTTCCAGGCTTCAGGATGCCTTTCTACACTATATAAAGGTGGAAATTTACATTGGAAACGTTTGGTTTAGCTGTTATAAAAGTTTGGGTTTTTAGTGCTGTAAATGCATTTTCAGCTCGCGCTGTACACATTTGCTATGAGAGGCATTATCTCATAAGGGAAATATTGGACAATCAAATTAATGACTGCCCAGGCTTCAGGATGTAATTTTACACTATATAAAGGTGGAAATTTACATTGGAAACGTTTAGTTTAGCTGTTATAAAAGTTTGTTTTTTTAGTGCTGTAAATGCATTTTCAGCTCGCGCTGTACACATTTGCTATGTGAGGCATTATCTCATAAGGGAAATACTGGACAATCAAATTAATGACTGCCCAGGCTTCAGGATGTCTTTTTACACTATATAAAGGTGGAAATTTACATTGGAAACGTTTGGTTTAGCTGTTATAAAAGTTTGGTTTTTTAGTGCTGAAAATGCATTTTCAGCTCGCACTGTACACATTTGCTATGTGAGGCATTATCTCATAAGGGAAATACTGGACAATCAAATTAATGACTTCCCAGGCTTCAGGATGCCTTTTTACACTCTATAAATGTGGAAATTTACATTGGAAACGTTTGGTTTAGCTGTTAATGAAGTTTCGTTTTTTTAGTGCTGAAAATTCATTGTCTGCTGGCGCTGTACACTTTTTCTAAGTGTTGCAATATCTCATGAAGGAAATACTGGACAATCAAATTAATGACTTTCCAGGCTTCAGGATGCCTTTCTACACTATATAAAGGTGGAAATTTACATTGGAAACGTTTAGTTTAGCTGTTATAAAAGTTTGGTTTTTTAGTGTGTAAATGCATTTTCAGCTCGCGCTGTACACATTTGCTATGAGAGGCATTATCTCATAAGGGAAATATTGGACAATCAAATTAATGACTGCCCAGGCTTCAGGATGTCTTTTTACACTATATAAAGGTGGAAATTTACATTGGAAACGTTTAGTTTAGCTGTTAATGAAGTTTCGTTTTTTTAGTGCTGGAAATTCATTGTCTGCTGGCGCTGTACACTTTTTCTAAGTGTTGCAATATCTCATGAAGGAAATACTGGACAATCAAATTAATGACTTTCCAGGCTTCAGGATGCCTTTCTACACTATATAAAGGTGGAAATTTACATTGGAAACGTTTGGTTTAGCTGTTATAAAAGTTTGGTTTTTTAGTGCTGTAAATGCATTTTCAGCTCGCGCTGTACACATTTGCTATGAGAGGCATTATCTCATAAGGGAAATATTGGACAATCAAATTAATGACTGCCCAGGCTTCAGGATGTCTTTTTACACTATATAAAGGTGGAAATTTACATTGGAAACGTTTAGTTTAGCTGTTAATGAAGTTTCGGTTTTTTAGTGCTGAAAATTCATTGTCTGCTGGCGCTGTACACTTTTTCTAAGTGTTGCAATATCTCATGAAGGAAATACTGGACAATCAAATTAATCACTTTCCAGGCTTCAGGATGCCTTTCTACACTATATAAAGGTGGAAATTTACATTGGAAACGTTTGGTTTAGCTGTTATAAAAGTTTGGTTTTTTAGTGCTGTAAATGCATTTTCAGCTCGCGCTGTACACATTTGCTATGTGAGGCATTATCTCATAAGGGAAATACTGGACAATCAAATTAATGACTTCCCAGGCTTCAGGATGCCTTTTTACACTCTATAAATGTGGAAATTTACATTGGAAACGTTTGGTTTAGCTGTTAATGAAGTTTCGTTTTTTTAGTGCTGAAAATTCATTGTCTGCTGGCGCTGTACACTTTTTCTAAGTTTTGCAATATCTCATGTAGGAAATACTGGACAATCAAATTAATCACTTTCCAGGCTTCAGGATGCCTTTCTACACTATATAAAGGTGGAAATTTACATTGGAAACGTTTGGTTTAGCTGTTATAAAAGTTTGTTTTTTTAGTGCTGTAAATGCATTTTCAGCTCGCGCTGTACACATTTGCTATGTGAGGCATTATCTCATAAGGGAAATACTGGACAATCAAATTAATGACTGCCCAGGCTTCAGGATGTCTTTTTACACTATATAAAGGTGGAAATTTACATTGGAAACGTTTGGTTTAGCTGTTATAAAAGTTTGGTTTTTTAGTGCTGTAAATGCATTTTCAGCTCGCGCTGTACACATTTGCTATGAGAGGCATTATCTCATAAGGGAAATATTGGACAATCAAATTAATGACTGCCCAGGCTTCAGGATGTCTTTTTACACTATATAAAGGTGGAAATTTACATTGGAAACGTTTGGTTTAGCTGTTATAAAAGTTTGGTTTTTTAGTGCTGAAAATGCATTTTCAGCTTGCACTGTACACATTTGCTATGTGAGGCATTATCTCATAAGGGAAATACTGGACAATCAAATTAATGACTTCCCAGGCTTCAGGATGCATTTTTACACTCTATAAATGTGGAAATTTACATTGGAAACGTTTGGTTTAGCTGTTAATGAAGTTTCGTTTTTTTAGTGCTGAAAATTCATTGTCTGCTGGCGCTGTACACCTTTTCTAAGTGTTGCAATATCTCATGAAGGAAATACTGGACAATCAAATTAATGACTTTCCAGGCTTCAGGATGCCTTTCTACACTATATAAAGGTGGAAATTTACATTGGAAACGTTTGGTTTAGCTGTTATAAAAGTTTGGGTTTTTAGTGCTGTAAATGCATTTTCAGCTCGCGCTGTACACATTTGCTATGAGAGGCATTATCTCATAAGGGAAATATTGGACAATCAAATTAATGACTGCCCAGGCTTCAGGATGTCTTTTTACACTATATAAAGGTGGAAATTTACATTGGAAACGTTTAGTTTAGCTGTTATAAAAGTTTGTTTTTTTAGTGCTGTAAATGCATTTTCAGCTCGCGCTGTACACATTTGCTATGAGAGGCATTATCTCATAAGGGAAATATTGGACAATCAAATTAATGACTGCCCAGGCTTCAGGATGTCTTTTTACACTATATAAAGGTGGAAATTTACATTGGAAACGTTTAGTTTAGCTGTTATAAAAGTTTGTTTTTTTAAGTGCTGAAAATGCATTTTCAGCTCGCACTGTACACATTTGCTATGTGAGGCATTATCTCATAAGGGAAATACTGGACAATCAAATTAATGACTTCCCAGGCTTCAGGATGCCTTTTTACACTCTATAAATGTGGAAATTTACATTGGAAACGTTTGGTTTAGCTGTTAATGAAGTTTCGTTTTTTTAGTGCTGAAAATTCATTGTCTGCTGGCGCTGTACACTTTTTCTAAGTGTTGCAATATCTCATGAAGGAAATACTGGACAATCAAATTAATGACTTTCCAGGCTTCAGGATGCCTTTCTACACTATATAAAGGTGGAAATTTACATTGGAAACGTTTGGTTTAGCTGTTATAAAAGTTTGGTTTTTTAGTGCTGTAAATGCATTTTCAGCTCGCGCTGTACACATTTGCTATGAGAGGCATTATCTCATAAGGGAAATATTGGACAATCAAATTAATGACTGCCCAGGCTTCAGGATGTCTTTTTACACTATATAAAGGTGGAAATTTACATTGGAAACGTTTAGTTTAGCTGTTATAAAAGTTTGTTTTTTTAGTGCTGTAAATGCATTTTCAGCTCGCGCTGTACACATTTGCTATGAGAGGCATTATCTCATAAGGGAAATATTGGACAATCAAATTAATGACTGCCCAGGCTTCAGGATGTCTTTTTACACTATATAAAGGTGGAAATTTACATTGGAAACGTTTAGTTTAGCTGTTATAAAAGTTTGTTTTTTTAGTGCTGAAAATGCATTTTCAGCTCGCACTGTACACATTTGCTATGTGAGGCATTATCTCAGAAGGGAAATACTGGACAATCAAATTAATGACTTCCCAGGCTTCAGGATGCCTTTTTACACTCTATAAATGTGGAAATTTACATTGGAAACGTTTGGTTTAGCTGTTAATGAAGTTTCGTTTTTTTAGTGCTGAAAATTCATTGTCTGCTGGCGCTGTACACTTTTTCTAAGTGTTGCAATATCTCATGAAGGAAATACTGGACAATCAAATTAATGACTTTCCAGGCTTCAGGATGCCTTTCTACACTATATAAAGGTGGAAATTTACATTGGAAACGTTTGGTTTAGCTGTTATAAAAGTTTGGTTTTTTAGTGCTGTAAATGCATTTTCAGCTCGCGCTGTACACATTTGCTATGAGAGGCATTATCTCATAAGGGAGATATTGGACAATCAAATTAATGACTGCCCAGGCTTCAGAATGTCTTTTTACACTATATAAAGGTGGAAATTTACATTGGAAACGTTTAGTTTAGCTGTTAATGAAGTTTCGTTTTTTTAGTGCTGAAAATTCATTGTCTCCTGGCGCTGTACACTTTTTCTAAGTGTTGCAATATCTCATGAAGGAAATACTGGACAATCAAATTAATGACTTTCCAGGCTTCAGGATGCCTTTCTACACTATATAAAGGTAGAAATTTACATTGGAAACGTTTGGTTTAGCTGTTATAAAAGTTTGGTTTTTTAGTGCTGTAAATGCATTTTCAGCTCGCGCTGTACACATTTGCTATGAGAGGCATTATCTCATAAGGGAAATATTGGACAATCAAATTAATGACTGCGCAGGCTTCAGGATGTCTTTTTACACTATATAAAGGTGGAAATTTACATTGGAAACGTTTGGTTTAGCTGTTATAAAAGTTTGTTTTTTTAGTGCTGTAAATGCATTTTCAGCTCGCGCTGTACACATTTGCTATGAGAGGCATTATCTCATAAGGGAAATATTGGACAATCAAATTAATGGCTGCCCGGGCTTCAGGATGTCTTATTACACTATATAAAGGTGGAAATTTACATTGGAAACGTTTAGTTTAGCTGTTAATGAAGTTTCGTTTTTTTAGTGCTGAAAATTCATTGTCTGCTGGCGCTGTACACTTTTTCTAAATGTTGCAATATCTCATGAAGGAAATACTGGACAATCAAATTAATGACTTTCCAGGCTTCAGGATGCCTTTCTACACTATATAAAGGTGGAAATTTACATTGGAAACGTTTGGTTTAGCTGTTATAAAAGTTTGGTTTTTTTAGTGCTGTAAATGCATTTTCAGCTCGCGCTGTACACATTTGCTATGAGAGGCATTATCTCATAAGGGAAATATTGGACAATCAAATTAATGACTGCCCAGGCTTCAGGATGTCTTTTTACACTATATAAAGGTGGAAATTTACATTGGAAACGTTTAGTTTAGCTGTTATAAAAGTTTGTTTTTTTAGTGCTGTAAATGCATTTTCAGCTCGCGCTGTACACATTTGCTATGTGAGGCATTATCTCATAAGGGAAATACTGGACAATCAAATTAATGACTGCCCAGGCTTCAGGATGTCTTTTTACACTATATAAAGGTGGAAATTTACATTGGAAACGTTTGGTTTAGCTGTTATAAAAGTTTGGTTTTTTAGTGCTGAAAATGCATTTTCAGCTCGCACTGTACACATTTGCTATGTGAGGCATTATCTCATAAGGGAAATACTGGACAATCAAATTAATGACTTCCCAGGCTTCAGGATGCCTTTTTACACTCTATAAATGTGGAAATTTACATTGGAAACGTTTGGTTTAGCTGTTAATGAAGTTTCGTTTTTTTAGTGCTGAAAATTCATTGTCTGCTGGCGCTGTACACTTTTTCTAAGTGTTGCAATATCTCATGAAGGAAATACTGGACAATCAAATTAATGACTTTCCAGGCTTCAGGATGCCTTTCTACACTATATAAAGGTGGAAATTTACATTGGAAACGTTTGGTTTAGCTGTTATAAAAGTTTGGTTTTTTAGTGCTGTAAATGCATTTTCAGCTCGCGCTGTACACATTTGCTATGAGAGGCATTATCTCATAAGGGAAATATTGGACAATCAAATTAATGACTGCCCAGGCTTCAGGATGTCTTTTTACACTATATAAAGGTGGAAATTTACATTGGAAACGTTTAGTTTAGCTGTTATAAAAGTTTGTTTTTTTAGTGCTGTAAATGCATTTTCAGCTCGCGCTGTACACATTTGCTATGAGAGGCATTATCTCATAAGGGAAATATTGGACAATCAAATTAATGACTGCCCAGGCTTCAGGATGTCTTTTTACACTATATAAAGGTGGAAATTTACATTGGAAACGTTTAGTTTAGCTGTTATAAAAGTTTGTTTTTTTAGTGCTGAAAATGCATTTTCAGCTCGCACTGTACACATTTGCTATGTGAGGCATTATCTCAGAAGGGAAATACTGGACAATCAAATTAATGACTTCCCAGGCTTCAGGATGCCTTTTTACACTCTATAAATGTGGAAATTTACATTGGAAACGTTTGGTTTAGCTGTTAATGAAGTTTCGTTTTTTTAGTGCTGAAAATTCATTGTCTGCTGGCGCTGTACACTTTTTCTAAGTGTTGCAATATCTCATGAAGGAAATACTGGACAATCAAATTAATGACTTTCCAGGCTTCAGGATGCCTTTCTACACTATATAAAGGTGGAAATTTACATTGGAAACGTTTGGTTTAGCTGTTATAAAAGTTTGGTTTTTTAGTGCTGTAAATGCATTTTCAGCTCGCGCTGTACACATTTGCTATGAGAGGCATTATCTCATAAGGGAAATATTGGACAATCAAATTAATGACTGCCCAGGCTTCAGAATGTCTTTTTACACTATATAAAGGTGGAAATTTACATTGGAAACGTTTAGTTTAGCTGTTAATGAAGTTTCGTTTTTTTAGTGCTGAAAATTCATTGTCTGCTGGCGCTGTACACTTTTTCTAAGTGTTGCAATATCTCATGAAGGAAATACTGGACAATCAAATTAATGACTTTCCAGGCTTCAGGATGCCTTTCTACACAATATAAAGGTAGAAATTTACATTGGAAACGTTTGGTTTAGCTGTTATAAAAGTTTGGTTTTTTAGTGCTGTAAATGCATTTTCAGCTCGCGCTGTACACATTTGCTATGAGAGGCATTATCTCATAAAGGAAATATTGGACAATCAAATTAATGGCTGCCCGGGCTTCAGGATGTCTTTTTACACTATATAAAGGTGGAAATTTACATTGGAAACGTTTGGTTTAGCTGTTATAAAAGTTTGGTTTTTTAGTGCTGTAAATGCATTTTCAGCTCGCGCTGTACACATTTGCTATGAGAGGCATTATCTCATAAGGGAAATATTGGACAATCAAATTAATGACTGCCCAGGCTTCAGGATGTCTTTTTACACTATATAAAGGTGGAAATTTACATTGGAAACGTTTGGTTTAGCTGTTATAAAAGTTTGTTTTTTTAGTGCTGTAAATGCATTTTCAGCTCGCACTGTACACATTTGCTATGAGAGGCATTATCTCATAAGGGAAATATTGGACAATCAAATTAATGACTGCCCAGGCTTCAGGATGTCTTTTTACACTATATAAAGGTGGAAATTTACATTGGAAACGTTTGGTTTAGGTGTTATATAAGTTTGTTTTTTTAGTGCTGAAAATGCATTTTCAGCTCGCACTGTACACATTTGCTATGTGAGGCATTATCTCATAAGGGAAATACTGGACAATCAAATTAATGACTTCCCAGGCTTCAGGATGCCTTTTTACACTCTATAAATGTGGAAATTTACATTGGAAACGTTTGGTTTAGCTGTTAATGAAGTTTCGTTTTTTTAGTGCTGAAAATTCATTGTCTGCTGGCGCTGTACACTTTTTCTAAGTGTTGCAATATCTCATGAAGGAAATACTGGACAATCAAATTAATGACTTTCCAGGCTTCAGGATGCCTTTCTACACTATATAAAGGTGGAAATTTACATTGGAAACGTTTGGTTTAGCTGTTATAAAAGTTTGGTTTTTTAGTGCTGTAAATGCATTTTCAGCTCGCGCTGTACACATTTGCTATGAGAGGCATTATCTCATAAGGGAAATATTGGACAATCAAATTAATGACTGCCCAGGCTTCAGGATGTCTTTTTACACTATATAAAGGTGGAAATTTACATTGGAAACGTTTGGTTTAGCTGTTATAAAAGTTTGTTTTTTTAGTGCTGTAAATGCATTTTCAGCTCGCACTGTACACATTTGCTATGAGAGGCATTATCTCATAAGGGAAATATTGGACAATCAAATTAATGACTGCCCAGGCTTCAGGATGTCTTTTTACACTATATAAAGGTGGAAATTTACATTGGAAACGTTTACTTTAGCTGTTAATGAAGTTTCGTTTATTTAGTGCTGAAAATTCATTGTCTGCTGGCGCTGTACACTTTTTCTAAGTGTTGCAATATCTCATGAAGGAAATACTGGACAATCAAATTAATGACTTTCCAGGCTTCAGGATGCCTTTCTACACTATATAAAGGTGGAAATTTACATTGGAAACGTTTGGTTTAGCTGTTATAAAAGTTTGTTTTTTTAGTGCTGTAAATGCATTTTCAGCTCGCACTGTACACATTTGCTGTGAGGCATTATCTCATAAGGGAAATACTGGACAATCAATTTAATGACTTCCCAGGCTTCAGGATGCCTTTTTACACTCTATAAATGTGGAAATTTACATTGGAAACGTTTGGTTTAGCTGTTAATGAAGTTTCGTTTTTTTAGTGCTGAAAATTCATTGTCTGCTGGCGCTGTACACTTTTTCTAAGTGTTGCAATATCTCATGAAGGAAATACTGGACAATCAAATTAATGACTTTCCAGGCTTCAGGATGCCTTTCTACACTATATAAAGGTGGAAATTTACATTGGAAACGTTTGGTTTAGCTGTTATAAAAGTTTGGTTTTTTAGTGCTGTAAATGCATTTTCAGCTCGCGCTGTACACATTTGCTATGAGAGGCATTATCTCATAAGGGAAATATTGGACAATCAAATTAATGACTGCCCAGGCTTCAGGATGTCTTTTTACACTATATAAAGGTGGAAATTTACATTGGAAACGTTTGGTTTAGCTGTTATAAAAGTTTGTTTTTTTAGTGCTGTAAATGCATTTTCAGCTCGCACTGTACACATTTGCTATGAGAGGCATTATCTCATAAGGGAAATATTGGACAATCAAATTAATGACTGCCCAGGCTTCAGGATGTCTTTTTACACTATATAAAGGTGGAAATTTACATTGGAAACGTTTGGTTTAGCTGTTATAAAAGTTTGTTTTTTTAGTGCTGTAAATGCATTTTCAGCTCGCACTGTACACATTTGCTATGAGAGGCATTATCTCATAAGGGAAATATTGGACAATCAAATTAATGACTGCCCAGGCTTCAGGATGTCTTTTTACACTATATAAATGTGGAAATTTACATTTGAAACGTTTGGTTTAGCTGTTATAAAAGTTTGGTTTTTTAGTGCTGAAAATGCATTTTCAGCTCGCGCTGTACACATTTGCTATGAGAGGCATTATCTCATAAGGGAAATATTGGACAATCAAATTAATGACTGCCCAGGCTTCAGGATGTCTTTTTACACTATATAAAGGTGGAAATTTACATTGGAAACGTTTGGTTTAGCTGTTATAAAAGTTTGGTTTTTTAGTGCTGTAAATGCATTTTCAGCTCGCGCTGTACACATTTGCTATGAGAGGCATTATCTCATAAGGGAAATATTGGACAATCAAATTAATGACTGCCCAGGTTTCAGGATGTCTTTTTACACTATATAAAGGTGGAAATTTACATTGGAAACGTTTGGTTTAGGTGTTATATAAGTTTGGTTTTTTAGTGCTGAAAATGCATTTTCAGCTCGCACTGTACACATTTGCTATGTTAGGCATTATCTCATAAGGGAAATACTGGACAATCAAATTAATGACTTCCCAGGCTTCAGGATGCCTTTTTACACTCTATAAATGTGGAAATTTACATTGGAAACGTTTGGTTTAGCTGTTAATGAAGTTTCGTTTTTTTAGTGCTGAAAATTCATTGTCTGCTGGCGCTGTACACTTTTTCTAAGTTTTGCAATATCTCATGTAGGAAATACTGGACAATCAAATTAATGACTTTCCAGGCTTCAGGATGCCTTTCTACACTATATAAAGGTGGAAATTTACATTGGAAACGTTTGGTTTAGCTGTTATAAAAGTTTGTTTTTTTAGTGCTGTAAATGCATTTTCAGCTCGCGCTGTACACATTTGCTATGTGAGGCATTATCTCATAAGGGAAATACTGGACAATCAAATTAATGACTGCCCAGGCTTCAGGATGTCTTTTTACACTATATAAAGGTGGAAATTTACATTGGAAACGTTTGGTTTAGCTGTTATAAAAGTTTGGTTTTTTTAGTGCTGAAAATTCATTGTCTGCTGGCGCTGTACACTTTTTCTAAGTGTTGCAATATCTCATGAAGGAAATACTGGACAATCAAATTAATGACTTTCCAGGCTCCAGGATGCCTTTCTACACTATATAAAGGTGGAAATTTACATTGGAAACGTTTGGTTTAGCTGTTATAAAAGTTTGTTTTTTTAGTGCTGTAAATGCATTTTCAGCTCGCGCTGTACACATTTGCTATGAGAGGCATTATCTCATAAGGGAAATATTGGACAATCAAATTAATGACTGCCCAGGCTTCAGGATGTCTTTTTACACTATATAAAGGTGGAAATTTACATTGGAAACGTTTAGTTTAGCTGTTAATGAAGTTTCGTTTTTTTAGTGCTGAAAATTCATTGTCTACTGGCGCTGTACACTTTTTCTAAGTGTTGCAATATCTCATGAAGGAAATACTGGACAATCAAATTAATGACTTTCCAGGCTTCAGGATGCCTTTCTACACTATATAAAGGTGGAAATTTACATTGGAAACGTTTGGTTTAGCTGTTATAAAAGTTTGGTTTTTTAGTGCTGTAAATGCATTTTCAGCTCGCGCTGTACACATTTGCTATGAGAGGCATTATCTCATAAGGGAAATATTGGACAATCAAATTAATGACTGCCCAGGCTTCAGGATGTCTTTTTACACTATATAAAGGTGGAAATTTACATTGGAAACGTTTGGTTTAGCTGTTATAAAAGTTTGGTTTTTTAGTGCTGAAAATGCATTTTCAGCTCGCACTGTACACATTTGCTATGTGAGGCATTATCTCATAAGGGAAATACTGGACAATCAAATTAATGACTTCCCAGGCTTCAGGATGCATTTTTACACTCTATAAATGTGGAAATTTACATTGGAAACGTTTGGTTTAGCTGTTATAAAAGTTTGTTTTTTTAGTGCTGTAAATGCATTTTCAGCTCGCGCTGTACACATTTGCTATGTGAGGCATTATCTCATAAGGGAAATACTGGACAATCAAATTAATGACTGCCCAGGCTTCAGGATGTCTTTTTACACTATATAAAGGTGGAAATTTACATTGGAAACGTTTGGTTTAGCTGTTATAAAAGTTTGGTTTTTTAGTGCTGAAAATGCATTTTCAGCTCGCACTGTACACATTTGCTATGTGAGGCATTATCTCATAAGGGAAATACTGGACAATCAAATTAATGACTGCCCAGGCTTCAGGATGTCTTTTTACACTATATAAAGGTGGAAATTTACATTGGAAACGTTTAGTTTAGCTGTTAATGAAGTTTCGTTTTTTTAGTGCTGGAAATTCATTGTCTGCTGGCGCTGTACACTTTTTCTAAGTGTTAGAATATCTCATGAAGGAAATACTGGACAATCAAATTAAAGACTTTCCAGGCTTCAGGATGCATTTTTACACTATATAAAGGTGGAAATTTACATTGGAAACGTTTGGTTTAGCTGTTATAAAAGGTTGGTTTTTTAGTGCTGTAAATGCATTTTCAGCTCGCGCTGTACACATTTGCTATGAGAGGCATTATCTCATAAGGGAAATATTGGACAATCAAATTAATGACTGCCCAGGCTTCAGGATGTCTTTTTACACTATATAAAGGTGGAAATTTACATTGGAAACATTTAGTTTAGCTGTTAATGAAGTTTCGTTTTTTTAGTGCTGAAAATTCATTGTCTGCTGGCGCTGTACACTTTTTCTAAGTGTTGCAATATCTCATGAAGGAAATACTGGACAATCAAATTAATGACTTTCCAGGCTTCAGGATGCCTTTCTACACTATATAAAGGTGGAAATTTACATTGGAAACGTTTGGTTTAGCTGTTATAAAAGTTAGTTTTTTTAGTGCTGTAAATGCATTTTCAGCTCGCGCTGTACACATTTGCTATGAGAGGCATTATCTCATAAGGGAAATATTGGACAATCAAATTAATGACTGCCCAGGCTTCAGGATGTCTTTTTACACTATATAAAGGTGGAAATTTACATTGGAAACGTTTTTTAGCTGTTATAAAAGTTTGGTTTTTTAGTGCTGTAAATGCATTTTCAGCTCGCGCTGTACACATTTGCTATGAGAGGCATTATCTCATAAGGGAAATATTGGACCATCAAATTAATGACTGCCCAGGCTTCAGGATGTCTTTTTACACTATATAAAGGTGGAAATTTACATTGGAAACGTTTGGTTTAGCTGTTATAAAAGTTTGGTTTTTTAGTGCTGAAAATGCATTTTCAGCTCGCACTGTACACATTTGCTATGTGAGGCATTATCTCATAAGGGAAATACTGGACAATCAAATTAATGACTTCCCAGGCTTGAGGATGCCTTTTTACACTCTATAAATGTGGAAATTTACATTGGAAACGTTTGGTTTAGCTGTTAATGAAGTTTCGTTTTTTTAGTGCTGAAAATTCATTGTCTGCTGGCGCTGTACACTTTTTCTAAGTGTTGCAATATCTCATGAAGGAAATACTGGACAATCAAATTAATGACTTCCCAGGCTTCAGGATGCCTTTTTACACTCTATAAATGTGGAAATTTACATTGGAAACGTTTGGTTTAGCTGTTAATGAAGTTTCGTTTTTTTAGTGCTGAAAATTCATTGTCTGCTGGCGCTGTACACTTTTTCTAAGTTTTGCAATATCTCATGTAGGAAATACTGGACAATCAAATTAATGACTTCCCAGGCTTCAGGATGCCTTTTTACACTCTATAAATGTGGAAATTTACATTGGAAACGTTTGGTTTAGCTGTTATAAAAGTTTGTTTTTTTAGTGCTGTAAATGCATTTTCAGCTCGCGCTGTACACATTTGCTATGTGAGGCATTATCTCATAAGGGAAATACTGGACAATCAAATTAATGACTGCCCAGGCTTCAGGATGTCTTTTTACACTATATAAAGGTGGAAATTTACATTGGAAACGTTTGGTTTAGCTGTTATAAAAGTTTGGTTTTTTTAGTGCTGAAAATTCATTGTCTGCTGGCGCTGTACACTTTTTCTAAGTGTTGCAATATCTCATGAAGGAAATACTGGACAATCAAATTAATGACTTTCCAGGCTCCAGGATGCCTTTCTACACTATATAAAGGTGGAAATTTACATTGGAAACGTTTGGTTTAGCTGTTATAAAAGTTTGGTTTTTTAGTGCTGTAAATGCATTTTCAGCTCGCGCTGTACACATTTGCTATGAGAGGCATTATCTCATAAGGGAAATATTGGACAATCAAATTAATGACTGCCCAGGCTTCAGGATGTCTTTTTACACTATATAAAGGTGGAAATTTACATTGGAAACGTTTAGTTTAGCTGTTAATGAAGTTTCGTTTTTTTAGTGCTGAAAATTCATTGTCTACTGGCGCTGTACACTTTTTCTAAGTGTTGCAATATCTCATGAAGGAAATACTGGACAATCAAATTAATGACTTTCCAGGCTTCAGGATGCCTTTCTACACTATATAAAGGTGGAAATTTACATTGGAAACGTTTGGTTTAGCTGTTATAAAAGTTTGGTTTTTTAGTGCTGTAAATGCATTTTCAGCTCGCGCTGTACACATTTGCTATGAGAGGCATTATCTCATAAGGGAAATATTGGACAATCAAATTAATGACTGCCCAGGCTTCAGGATGTCTTTTTACACTATATAAAGGTGGAAATTTACATTGGAAACGTTTGGTTTAGCTGTTATAAAAGTTTGGTTTTTTAGTGCTGAAAATGCATTTTCAGCTCGCACTGTACACATTTGCTATGTGAGGCATTATCTCATAAGGGAAATACTGGACAATCAAATTAATGACTTCCCAGGCTTCAGGATGCATTTTTACACTCTATAAATGTGGAAATTTACATTGGAAACGTTTGGTTTAGCTGTTATAAAAGTTTGTTTTTTTAGTGCTGTAAATGCATTTTCAGCTCGCGCTGTACACATTTGCTATGTGAGGCATTATCTCATAAGGGAAATACTGGACAATCAAATTAATGACTGCCCAGGCTTCAGGATGTCTTTTTACACTATATAAAGGTGGAAATTTACATTGGAAACGTTTGGTTTAGCTGTTATAAAAGTTTGGTTTTTTAGTGCTGAAAATGCATTTTCAGCTCGCACTGTACACATTTGCTATGTGAGGCATTATCTCATAAGGGAAATACTGGACAATCAAATTAATGACTGCCCAGGCTTCAGGATGTCTTTTTACACTATATAAAGGTGGAAATTTACATTGGAAACGTTTAGTTTAGCTGTTAATGAAGTTTCGTTTTTTTAGTGCTGGAAATTCATTGTCTGCTGGCGCTGTACACTTTTTCTAAGTGTTGCAATATCTCATGAAGGAAATACTGGACAATCAAATTAAAGACTTTCCAGGCTTCAGGATGCCTTTTTACACTATATAAAGGTGGAAATTTACATTGGAAACGTTTGGTTTAGCTGTTATAAAAGTTTGGTTTTTTAGTGCTGTAAATGCATTTTCAGCTCGCGCTGTACACATTTGCTATGAGAGGCATTATCTCATAAGGGAAATATTGGACAATCAAATTAATGACTGCCCAGGCTTCAGGATGTCTTTTTACACTATATAAAGGTGGAAATTTACATTGGAAACATTTAGTTTAGCTGTTAATGAAGTTTCGTTTTTTTTAGTGCTGAAAATTCATTGTCTGCTGGCGCTGTACACTTTTTCTAAGTGTTGCAATATCTCATGAAGGAAATACTGGACAATCAAATTAATGACTTTCCAGGCTTCAGGATGCCTTTCTACACTATATAAAGGTGGAAATTTACATTGGAAACGTTTGGTTTAGCTGTTATAAAAGTTTGTTTTTTTAGTGCTGTAAATGCATTTTCAGCTCGCGCTGTACACATTTGCTATGAGAGGCATTATCTCATAAGGGAAATATTGGACAATCAAATTAATGACTGCCCAGGCTTCAGGATGTCTTTTTACACTATATAAAGGTGGAAATTTACATTGGAAACGTTTGGTTTAGCTGTTATAAAAGTTTGGTTTTTTAGTGCTGTAAATGCATTTTCAGCTCGCGCTGTACACATTTGCTATGAGAGGCATTATCTCATAAGGGAAATATTGGACCATCAAATTAATGACTGCCCAGGCTTCAGGATGTCTTTTTACACTATATAAAGGTGGAAATTTACATTGGAAACGTTTGGTTTAGCTGTTATAAAAGTTTGGTTTTTTAGTGCTGAAAATGCATTTTCAGCTCGCACTGTACACATTTGCTATGTGAGGCATTATCTCATAAGGGAAATACTGGACAATCAAATTAATGACTTCCCAGGCTTCAGGATGCATTTTTACACTCTATAAATGTGGAAATTTACATTGGAAACGTTTGGTTTAGCTGTTATAAAAGTTTGTTTTTTTAGTGCTGTAAATGCATTTTCAGCTCGCGCTGTACACATTTGCTATGTGAGGCATTATCTCATAAGGGAAATACTGGACAATCAAATTAATGACTGCCCAGGCTTCAGGATGTCTTTTTACACTATATAAAGGTGGAAATTTACATTGGAAACGTTTGGTTTAGCTGTTATAAAAGTTTGGTTTTTTAGTGCTGAAAATGCATTTTCAGCTCGCACTGTACACATTTGCTATGTGAGGCATTATCTCATAAGGGAAATACTGGACAATCAAATTAATGACTTCCCAGGCTTCAGGATGCCTTTTTACACTCTATAAATGTGGAAATTTACATTGGAAACGTTTGGTTTAGCTGTTAATGAAGTTTCGTTTTTTTAGTGCTGAAAATTCATTGTCTGCTGGCGCTGTACACTTTTTCTAAGTGTTGCAATATCTCATGAAGGAAATACTGGACAATCAAATTAATGACTTTCCAGGCTTCAGGATGCCTTTCTACACTATATAAAGGTGGAAATTTACATTGGAAACGTTTGGTTTAGCTGTTATAAAAGTTTGGTTTTTTAGTGCTGTAAATGCATTTTCAGCTCGCGCTGTACACATTTGCTATGAGAGGCATTATCTCATAAGGGAAATATTGGACAATCAAATTAATGACTGCCCAGGCTTCAGGATGTCTTTTTACACTATATAAAGGTGGAAATTTACATTGGAAACGTTTAGTTTAGCTGTTATAAAAGTTTGTTTTTTTAGTGCTGTAAATGCATTTTCAGCTCGCGCTGTACACATTTGCTATGAGAGGCATTATCTCATAAGGGAAATATTGGACAATCAAATTAATGACTGCCCAGGCTTCAGGATGTCTTTTTACACTATATAAAGGTGGAAATTTACATTGGAAACGTTTAGTTTAGCTGTTATAAAAGTTTGTTTTTTTAGTGCTGAAAATGCATTTTCAGCTCGCACTGTACACATTTGCTATGTGAGGCATTATCTCAGAAGGGAAATACTGGACAATCAAATTAATGACTTCCCAGGCTTCAGGATGTCTTTTTACACTCTATAAATGTGGAAATTTACATTGGAAACGTTTGGTTTAGCTGTTAATGAAGTTTCGTTTTTTTAGTGCTGAAAATTCATTGTCTGCTGGCGCTGTACACTTTTTCTAAGTGTTGCAATATCTCATGAAGGAAATACTGGACAATCAAATTAATGACTGCCCAGGCTTCAGGATGTCTTTTTACACTATATAAAGGTGGAAATTTACATTGGAAACGTTTAGTTTAGCTGTTAATGAAGTTTCGTTTTTTTAGTGCTGGAAATTCATTGTCTGCTGGCGCTGTACACTTTTTCTAAGTGTTGCAATATCTCATGAAGGAAATACTGGACAATCAAATTAAAGACTTTCCAGGCTTCAGGATGCCTTTTTACACTATATAAAGGTGGAAATTTACATTGGAAACGTTTGGTTTAGCTGTTATAAAAGTTTGGTTTTTTAGTGCTGTAAATGCATTTTCAGCTCGCGCTGTACACATTTGCTATGAGAGGTATTATCTCATAAGGGAAATATTGGACAATCAAATTAATGACTGCCCAGGCTTCAGGATGTCTTTTTACACTATATAAAGGTGGAAATTTACATTGGAAACATTTAGTTTAGCTGTTAATGAAGTTTCGTTTTTTTTAGTGCTGAAAATTCATTGTCTGCTGGCGCTGTACACTTTTTCTAAGTGTTCCAATATCTCATGAAGGAAATACTGGACAATCAAATTAATGACTTTCCAGGCTTCAGGATGCCTTTCTACACTATATAAAGGTGGAAATTTACATTGGAAACGTTTGGTTTAGCTGTTATAAAAGTTTGTTTTTTTAGTGCTGTAAATGCATTTTCAGCTCGCGCTGTACACATTTGCTATGAGAGGCATTATCTCATAAGGGAAATATTGGACAATCAAATTAATGACTGCCCAGGCTTCAGGATGTCTTTTTACACTATATAAAGGTGGAAATTTACATTGGAAACGTTTGGTTTAGCTGTTATAAAAGTTTGGTTTTTTAGTGCTGTAAATGCATTTTCAGCTCGCGCTGTACACATTTGCTATGAGAGGCATTATCTCATAAGGGAAATATTGGACCATCAAATTAATGACTGCCCAGGCTTCAGGATGTCTTTTTACACTATATAAAGGTGGAAATTTACATTGGAAACGTTTGGTTTAGCTGTTATAAAAGTTTGGTTTTTTAGTGCTGAAAATGCATTTTCAGCTCGCACTGTACACATTTGCTATGTGAGGCATTATCTCATAAGGGAAATACTGGACAATCAAATTAATGACTTCCCAGGCTTCAGGATGTCTTTTTACACTATATAAAGGTGGAAATTTACATTGGAAACGTTTGGTTTAGCTGTTATAAAAGTTTGGTTTTTTAGTGCTGAAAATGCATTTTCAGCTCGCACTGTACACATTTGCTATGTGAGGCATTATCTCATAAGGGAAATACTGGACAATCAAATTAATGACTTCCCAGGCTTCAGGATGCCTTTTTACACTCCATAAATGTGGAAATTTACATTGGAAACGTTTGGTTTAGCTGTTAATGAAGTTTCGTTTTTTTAGTGCTGAAAATTCATTGTCTGCTGGCGCTGTACACTTTTTCTAAGTGTTGCAATATCTCATGAAGGAAATACTGGACAATCAAATTAATGACTTTCCAGGCTTCAGGATGCCTTTCTACACTATATAAAGGTGGAAATTTACATTGGAAACGTTTGGTTTAGCTGTTATAAAAGTTTGGTTTTTTAGTGCTGTAAATGCATTTTCAGCTCGCGCTGTACACATTTGCTATGAGAGGCATTATCTCATAAGGGAAATATTGGACAATCAAATTAATGACTGCCCAGGCTTCAGGATGTCTTTTTACACTATATAAAGGTGGAAATTTACATTGGAAACGTTTAGTTTAGCTGTTAATGAAGTTTCGTTTTTTTAGTGCTGGAAATTCATTGTCTGCTGGCGCTGTACACTTTTTCTAAGTGTTGCAATATCTCATGAAGGAAATACTGGACAATCAAATTAAAGACTTTCCAGGCTTCAGGATGCCTTTTTACACTATATAAAGGTGGAAATTTACATTGGAAACGTTTGGTTTAGCTGTATAAAAGTTTGGTTTTTTAGTGCTGTAAATGCATTTTCAGCTCGCGCTGTACACATTTGCTATGAGAGGCATTATCTCATAAGGGAAATACTGGACAATCAAATTAATGACTTCCCAGGCTTCAGGATGCCTTTTTACACTCTATAAATGTGGAAATTTACATTGGAAACGTTTGGTTTAGCTGTTAATGAAGTTTCGTTTTTTTAGTGCTGAAAATTCATTGTCTGCTGGCGCTGTACACTTTTTCTAAGTGTTGCAATATCTCATGAAGGAAATACTGGACAATCAAATTAATGACTTTCCAGGCTTCAGGATGCCTTTCTACACTATATAAAGGTGGAAATTTACATTGGAAACGTTTGGTTTAGCTGTTATAAAAGTTTGGTTTTTTAGTGCTGTAAATGCATTTTCAGCTCGCGCTGTACACATTTGCTATGAGAGGCATTATCTCATAAGGGAAATATTGGACAATCAAATTAATGACTGCCCAGGCTTCAGGATGTCTTTTTACACTATATAAAGGTGGAAATTTACATTGGAAACATTTAGTTTAGCTGTTAATGAAGTTTCGTTTTTTTAGTGCTGAAAATTCATTGTCTGCTGGCGCTGTACACTTTTTCTAAGTGTTGCAATATCTCATGAAGGAAATACTGGACAATCAAATTAATGACTTTCCAGGCTTCAGGATGCCTTTCTACACTATATAAAGGTGGAAATTTACATTGGAAACGTTTGGTTTAGCTGTTATAAAAGTTTGTTTTTTTAGTGCTGTAAATGCATTTTCAGCTCGCGCTGTACACATTTGCTATGAGAGGCATTATCTCATAAGGGAAATATTGGACAATCAAATTAATGACTGCCCAGGCTTCAGGATGTCTTTTTACACTATATAAAGGTGGAAATTTACATTGGAAACGTTTAGTTTAGCTGTTAATGAAGTTTCGTTTTTTTAGTGCTGGAAATTCATTGTCTGCTGGCGCTGTACACTTTTTCTAAGTGTTGCAATATCTCATGAAGGAAATACTGGACAATCAAATTAAAGACTTTCCAGGCTTCAGGATGCCTTTTTACACTATATAAAGGTGGAAATTTACATTGGAAACGTTTGGTTTAGCTGTTATAAAAGTTTGGTTTTTTAGTGCTGTAAATGCATTTTCAGCTCGCGCTGTACACATTTGCTATGAGAGGCATTATCTCATAAGGGAAATATTGGACAATCAAATTAATGACTGCCCAGGCTTCAGGATGTCTTTTTACACTATATAAAGGTGGAAATTTACATTGGAAACATTTAGTTTAGCTGTTAATGAAGTTTCGTTTTTTTAGTGCTGAAAATTCATTGTCTGCTGGCGCTGTACACTTTTTCTAAGTGTTGCAATATCTCATGAAGGAAATACTGGACAATCAAATTAATGACTTTCCAGGCTTCAGGATGCCTTTCTACACTATATAAAGGTGGAAATTTACATTGGAAACGTTTGGTTTAGCTGTTATAAAAGTTTGTTTTTTTAGTGCTGTAAATGCATTTTCAGCTCGCGCTGTACACATTTGCTATGAGAGGCATTATCTCATAAGGGAAATATTGGACAATCAAATTAATGACTGCCCAGGCTTCAGGATGTCTTTTTACACTATATAAAGGTGGAAATTTACATTGGAAACGTTTGGTTTAGCTGTTATAAAAGTTTGGTTTTTTAGTGCTGTAAATGCATTTTCAGCTCGCGCTGTACACATTTGCTATGAGAGGCATTATCTCATAAGGGAAATATTGGACAATCAAATTAATGGCTGCCCGGGCTTCAGGATGTCTTTTTACACTATATAAAGGTGGAAATTTACATTGGAAACGTTTAGTTTAGCTGTTAATGAAGTTTCGTTTTTTTAGTGCTGAAAATTCATTGTCTGCTGGCGCTGTACACTTTTTCTAAATGTTGCAATATCTCATGAAGGAAATACTGGACAATCAAATTAATGACTTTCCAGGCTTCAGGATGCCTTTCTACACTATATAAAGGTGGAAATTTACATTGGAAACGTTTGGTTTAGCTTTTATAAAAGTTTGGTTTTTTAGTGCTGTAAATGCATTTTCAGCTCGCGCTGTACACATTTGCTATGTGAGGCATTATCTCATAAGGGAAATACTGGACAATCAAATTAATGACTTCCCAGGCTTCAGGATGCCTTTTTACACTCTATAAATGTGGAAATTTACATTGGAAACGTTTGGTTTAGCTGTTAATGAAGTTTCGTTTTTTTAGTGCTGAAAATTCATTGTCTGCTGGCGCTGTACACTTTTTCTAAGTGTTGCAATATCTCATGAAGGAAATACTGGACAATCAAATTAATGACTTTCCAGGCTTCAGGATGCCTTTCTACACTATATAAAGGTGGAAATTTACATTGGAAACGTTTGGTTTAGCTGTTATAAAAGTTTGGTTTTTTTAGTGCTGTAAATGCATTTTCAGCTCGCGCTGTACACATTTGCTATGAGAGGCATTATCTCATAAGGGAAATATTGGACAATCAAATTAATGACTGCCCAGGCTTCAGGATGTCTTTTTACACTATATAAAGGTGGAAATTTACATTGGAAACGTTTAGTTTAGCTGTTAATGAAGTTTCGTTTTTTTAGTGCTGGAAATTCATTGTCTGCTGGCGCTGTACACTTTTTCTAAGTGTTGCAATATCTCATGAAGGAAATACTGGACAATCAAATTAAAGACTTTCCAGGCTTCAGGATGCCTTTTTACACTATATAAAGGTGGAAATTTACATTGGAAACGTTTGGTTTAGCTGTTATAAAAGTTTGGTTTTTTAGTGCTGTAAATGCATTTTCAGCTCGCGCTGTACACATTTGCTATGAGAGGCATTATCTCATAAGGGAAATACTGGACAATCAAATTAATGACTTCCCAGGCTTCAGGATGCCTTTTTACACTCTATAAATGTGGAAATTTACATTGGAAACGTTTGGTTTAGCTGTTAATGAAGTTTCGTTTTTTTAGTGCTGAAAATTCATTGTCTGCTGGCGCTGTACACTTTTTCTAAGTGTTGCAATATCTCATGAAGGAAATACTGGACAATCAAATTAATGACTTTCCAGGCTTCAGGATGCCTTTCTACACTATATAAAGGTGGAAATTTACATTGGAAACGTTTGGTTTAGCTGTTATAAAAGTTTGGTTTTTTAGTGCTGTAAATGCATTTTCAGCTCGCGCTGTACACATTTGCTATGAGAGGCATTATCTCATAAGGGAAATATTGGACAATCAAATTAATGACTGCCCAGGCTTCAGGATGTCTTTTTACACTATATAAAGGTGGAAATTTACATTGGAAACGTTTAGTTTAGCTGTTAATGAAGTTTCGTTTTTTTAGTGCTGGAAATTCATTGTCTGCTGGCGCTGTACACTTTTTCTAAGTGTTGCAATATCTCATGAAGGAAATACTGGACAATCAAATTAAAGACTTTCCAGGCTTCAGGATGCCTTTTTACACTATATAAAGGTGGAAATTTACATTGGAAACGTTTGGTTTAGCTGTTATAAAAGTTTGTTTTTTTAGTGCTGTAAATGCATTTTCAGCTCGCGCTGTACACATTTGCTATGAGAGGCATTATCTCATAAGGGAAATATTGGACAATCAAATTAATGACTGCCCAGGCTTCAGGATGTCTTTTTACACTATATAAAGGTGGAAATTTACATTGGAAACATTTAGTTTAGCTGTTAATGAAGTTTCGTTTTTTTAGTGCTGAAAATTCATTGTCTGCTGGCGCTGTACACTTTTTCTAAGTGTTGCAATATCTCATGAAGGAAATACTGGACAATCAAATTAATGACTTTCCAGGCTTCAGGATGCCTTTCTACACTATATAAAGGTGGAAATTTACATTGGAAACGTTTGGTTTAGCTGTTATAAAAGTTTGTTTTTTTAGTGCTGTAAATGCATTTTCAGCTCGCGCTGTACACATTTGCTATGAGAGGCATTATCTCATAAGGGAAATATTGGACAATCAAATTAATGACTGCCCAGGCTTCAGGATGTCTTTTTACACTATATAAAGGTGGAAATTTACATTGGAAACGTTTGGTTTAGCTGTTATAAAAGTTTGGTTTTTTAGTGCTGTAAATGCATTTTCAGCTCGCGCTGTACACATTTGCTATGAGAGGCATTATCTCATAAGGGAAATATTGGACAATCAAATTAATGGCTGCCCGGGCTTCAGGATGTCTTTTTACACTATATAAAGGTGGAAATTTACATTGGAAACGTTTAGTTTAGCTGTTAATGAAGTTTCGTTTTTTTAGTGCTGAAAATTCATTGTCTGCTGGCGCTGTACACTTTTTCTAAATGTTGCAATATCTCATGAAGGAAATACTGGACAATCAAATTAATGACTTTCCAGGCTTCAGGATGCCTTTCTACACTATATAAAGGTGGAAATTTACATTGGAAACGTTTGGTTTAGCTTTTATAAAAGTTTGGTTTTTTAGTGCTGTAAATGCATTTTCAGCTCGCGCTGTACACATTTGCTATGAGAGGCATTATCTCATAAGGGAAATATTGGACAATCAAATTAATGACTGCCCAGGCTTCAGGATGTCTTTTTACACTATATAAAGGTGGAAATTTACATTGGAAACGTTTGGTTTAGGTGTTATAAAAGTTTGGTTTTTTAGTGCTGAAAATGCATTTTCAGCTCGCGCTGTACACATTTGCAATGAGAGGCATTATCTCATAAGGGAAATACTGGACAATCAAATTAATGACTTCCCAGGCTTCAGGATGCCTTTTTACACTCTATAAATGTGGAAATTTACATTGGAAACGTTTGGTTTAGCTGTTAATGAAGTTTCGTTTTTTTTAGTGCTGAAAATTCATTGTCTGCTGGCGCTGTACACTTTTTCTAAGTGTTGCAATATCTCATGAAGGAAATACTGGACAATCAAATTAATGACTTTCCAGGCTTCAGGATGCCTTTCTACACTATATAAAGGTGGAAATTTACATTGGAAACGTTTGGTTTAGCTGTTATAAAAGTTTGGTTTTTTAGTGCTGTAAATGCATTTTCAGCTCGCGCTGTACACATTTGCTATGAGAGGCATTATCTCATAAGGGAAATATTGGACAATCAAATTAATGACTGCCCAGGCTTCAGGATGTCTTTTTACACTATATAAAGGTGGAAATTTACATTGGAAACGTTTGGTTTAGCTGTTATAAAAGTTTGTTTTTTTAGTGCTGTAAATGCATTTTCAGCTCGCACTGTACACATTTGCTATGAGAGGCATTATCTCATAAGGGAAATATTGGACAATCAAATTAATGACTGCCCAGGCTTCAGGATGTCCTTTTACACTATATAAAGGTGGAAATTTACATTGGAAACGTTTACTTTAGCTGTTAATGAAGTTTCGTTTATTTAGTGCTGAAAATTCATTGTCTGCTGGCGCTGTACACTTTTTCTAAGTGTTGCAATATCTCATGAAGGAAATACTGGACAATCAAATTAATGACTTTCCAGGCTTCAGGATGCCTTTCTACACTATGTAAAGGTGGAAATTTACATTGGAAACGTTTGGTTTAGCTGTTATAAAAGTTTGTTTTTTTAGTGCTGTAAATGCATTTTCAGCTCGCGCTGTACACATTTGCTATGAGAGGCATTATCTCATAAGGGAAATATTGGACAATCAAATTAATGACTGCCCAGGCTTCAGGATGTCTTTTTACACTATATAAAGGTGGAAATTTACATTGGAAACATTTAGTTTAGCTGTTAATGAAGTTTCGTTTTTTTAGTGCTGAAAATTCATTGTCTGCTGGCGCTGTACACTTTTTCTAAGTGTTGCAATATCTCATGAAGGAAATACTGGACAATCAAATTAATGACTTTCCAGGCTTCAGGATGCCTTTCTACACTATATAAAGGTGGAAATTTACATTGGAAACGTTTGGTTTAGCTGTTATAAAAGTTTGTTTTTTTAGTGCTGTAAATGCATTTTCAGCTCGCGCTGTACACATTTGCTATGAGAGGCATTATCTCATAAGGGAAATATTGGACAATCAAATTAATGACTGCCCAGGCTTCAGGATGTCTTTTTACACTATATAAAGGTGGAAATTTACATTGGAAACGTTTGGTTTAGCTGTTATAAAAGTTTGGTTTTTTAGTGCTGTAAATGCATTTTCAGCTCGCGCTGTACACATTTGCTATGAGAGGCATTATCTCATAAGGGAAATATTGGACAATCAAATTAATGGCTGCCCGGGCTTCAGGATGTCTTTTTACACTATATAAAGGTGGAAATTTACATTGGAAACGTTTAGTTTAGCTGTTAATGAAGTTTCGTTTTTTTAGTGCTGAAAATTCATTGTCTGCTGGCGCTGTACACTTTTTCTAAATGTTGCAATATCTCATGAAGGAAATACTGGACAATCAAATTAATGACTTTCCAGGCTTCAGGATGCCTTTCTACACTATATAAAGGTGGAAATTTACATTGGAAACGTTTGGTTTAGCTTTTATAAAAGTTTGGTTTTTTAGTGCTGTAAATGCATTTTCAGCTCGCGCTGTACACATTTGCTATGTGAGGCATTATCTCATAAGGGAAATACTGGACAATCAAATTAATGACTTCCCAGGCTTCAGGATGCCTTTTTACACTCTATAAATGTGGAAATTTACATTGGAAACGTTTGGTTTAGCTGTTAATGAAGTTTCGTTTTTTTAGTGCTGAAAATTCATTGTCTGCTGGCGCTGTACACTTTTTCTAAGTGTTGCAATATCTCATGAAGGAAATACTGGACAATCAAATTAATGACTTTCCAGGCTTCAGGATGCCTTTCTACACTATATAAAGGTGGAAATTTACATTGGAAACGTTTGGTTTAGCTGTTATAAAAGTTTGGTTTTTTTAGTGCTGTAAATGCATTTTCAGCTCGCGCTGTACACATTTGCTATGAGAGGCATTATCTCATAAGGGAAATATTGGACAATCAAATTAATGACTGCCCAGGCTTCAGGATGTCTTTTTACACTATATAAAGGTGGAAATTTACATTGGAAACGTTTAGTTTAGCTGTTAATGAAGTTTCGTTTTTTTAGTGCTGGAAATTCATTGTCTGCTGGCGCTGTACACTTTTTCTAAGTGTTGCAATATCTCATGAAGGAAATACTGGACAATCAAATTAAAGACTTTCCAGGCTTCAGGATGCCTTTTTACACTATATAAAGGTGGAAATTTACATTGGAAACGTTTGGTTTAGCTGTTATAAAAGTTTGGTTTTTTAGTGCTGTAAATGCATTTTCAGCTCGCGCTGTACACATTTGCTATGAGAGGCATTATCTCATAAGGGAAATACTGGACAATCAAATTAATGACTTCCCAGGCTTCAGGATGCCTTTTTACACTCTATAAATGTGGAAATTTACATTGGAAACGTTTGGTTTAGCTGTTAATGAAGTTTCGTTTTTTTAGTGCTGAAAATTCATTGTCTGCTGGCGCTGTACACTTTTTCTAAGTGTTGCAATATCTCATGAAGGAAATACTGGACAATCAAATTAATGACTTTCCAGGCTTCAGGATGCCTTTCTACACTATATAAAGGTGGAAATTTACATTGGAAACGTTTGGTTTAGCTGTTATAAAAGTTTGGTTTTTTAGTGCTGTAAATGCATTTTCAGCTCGCGCTGTACACATTTGCTATGAGAGGCATTATCTCATAAGGGAAATATTGGACAATCAAATTAATGACTGCCCAGGCTTCAGGATGTCTTTTTACACTATATAAAGGTGGAAATTTACATTGGAAACGTTTAGTTTAGCTGTTAATGAAGTTTCGTTTTTTTAGTGCTGGAAATTCATTGTCTGCTGGCGCTGTACACTTTTTCTAAGTGTTGCAATATCTCATGAAGGAAATACTGGACAATCAAATTAAAGACTTTCCAGGCTTCAGGATGCCTTTTTACACTATATAAAGGTGGAAATTTACATTGGAAACGTTTGGTTTAGCTGTTATAAAAGTTTGTTTTTTTAGTGCTGTAAATGCATTTTCAGCTCGCGCTGTACACATTTGCTATGAGAGGCATTATCTCATAAGGGAAATATTGGACAATCAAATTAATGACTGCCCAGGCTTCAGGATGTCTTTTTACACTATATAAAGGTGGAAATTTACATTGGAAACATTTAGTTTAGCTGTTAATGAAGTTTCGTTTTTTTAGTGCTGAAAATTCATTGTCTGCTGGCGCTGTACACTTTTTCTAAGTGTTGCAATATCTCATGAAGGAAATACTGGACAATCAAATTAATGACTTTCCAGGCTTCAGGATGCCTTTCTACACTATATAAAGGTGGAAATTTACATTGGAAACGTTTGGTTTAGCTGTTATAAAAGTTTGTTTTTTTAGTGCTGTAAATGCATTTTCAGCTCGCGCTGTACACATTTGCTATGAGAGGCATTATCTCATAAGGGAAATATTGGACAATCAAATTAATGACTGCCCAGGCTTCAGGATGTCTTTTTACACTATATAAAGGTGGAAATTTACATTGGAAACGTTTGGTTTAGCTGTTATAAAAGTTTGGTTTTTTA
Source organism: Idiotropiscis lumnitzeri (assembly GCF_059441095.1). Lineage (NCBI taxonomy): Eukaryota > Metazoa > Chordata > Actinopteri > Syngnathiformes > Syngnathidae > Idiotropiscis > Idiotropiscis lumnitzeri. The sequence continues at coordinate 835,709 of NW_028283612.1, forward strand.
GTGCTGTAAATGCATTTTCAGCTCGCGCTGTACACATTTGCTATGAGAGGCATTATCTCATAAGGGAAATATTGGACAATCAAATTAATGGCTGCCCGGGCTTCAGGATGTCTTTTTACACTATATAAAGGTGGAAATTTACATTGGAAACGTTTAGTTTAGCTGTTAATGAAGTTTCGTTTTTTTAGTGCTGAAAATTCATTGTCTGCTGGCGCTGTACACTTTTTCTAAATGTTGCAATATCTCATGAAGGAAATACTGGACAATCAAATTAATGACTTTCCAGGCTTCAGGATGCCTTTCTACACTATATAAAGGTGGAAATTTACATTGGAAACGTTTGGTTTAGCTTTTATAAAAGTTTGGTTTTTTAGTGCTGTAAATGCATTTTCAGCTCGCGCTGTACACATTTGCTATGAGAGGCATTATCTCATAAGGGAAATATTGGACAATCAAATTAATGACTGCCCAGGCTTCAGGATGTCTTTTTACACTATATAAAGGTGGAAATTTACATTGGAAACGTTTGGTTTAGGTGTTATAAAAGTTTGGTTTTTTAGTGCTGAAAATGCATTTTCAGCTCGCGCTGTACACATTTGCAATGAGAGGCATTATCTCATAAGGGAAATACTGGACAATCAAATTAATGACTTCCCAGGCTTCAGGATGCCTTTTTACACTCTATAAATGTGGAAATTTACATTGGAAACGTTTGGTTTAGCTGTTAATGAAGTTTCGTTTTTTTTAGTGCTGAAAATTCATTGTCTGCTGGCGCTGTACACTTTTTCTAAGTGTTGCAATATCTCATGAAGGAAATACTGGACAATCAAATTAATGACTTTCCAGGCTTCAGGATGCCTTTCTACACTATATAAAGGTGGAAATTTACATTGGAAACGTTTGGTTTAGCTGTTATAAAAGTTTGGTTTTTTAGTGCTGTAAATGCATTTTCAGCTCGCGCTGTACACATTTGCTATGAGAGGCATTATCTCATAAGGGAAATATTGGACAATCAAATTAATGACTGCCCAGGCTTCAGGATGTCTTTTTACACTATATAAAGGTGGAAATTTACATTGGAAACGTTTGGTTTAGCTGTTATAAAAGTTTGTTTTTTTAGTGCTGTAAATGCATTTTCAGCTCGCACTGTACACATTTGCTATGAGAGGCATTATCTCATAAGGGAAATATTGGACAATCAAATTAATGACTGCCCAGGCTTCAGGATGTCCTTTTACACTATATAAAGGTGGAAATTTACATTGGAAACGTTTACTTTAGCTGTTAATGAAGTTTCGTTTATTTAGTGCTGAAAATTCATTGTCTGCTGGCGCTGTACACTTTTTCTAAGTGTTGCAATATCTCATGAAGGAAATACTGGACAATCAAATTAATGACTTTCCAGGCTTCAGGATGCCTTTCTACACTATGTAAAGGTGGAAATTTACATTGGAAACGTTTGGTTTAGCTGTTATAAAAGTTTGTTTTTTTAGTGCTGTAAATGCATTTTCAGCTCGCACTGTACACATTTGCTATGTGAGGCATTATCACATAAGGGAAATACTGGACAATCAAATTAATGACTTCCCAGGCTTCAGGATGCCTTTTTACACTCTATAAATGTGGAAATTTACATTGGAAACGTTTGGTTTAGCTGTTAATGAAGTTTCGTTTTTTTTAGTGCTGAAAATTCATTGTCTGCTGGCGCTGTACACTTTTTCTAAGTGTTGCAATATCTCATGAAGGAAATACTGGACAATCAAATTAATGACTTTCCAGGCTTCAGGATGCCTTTCTACACTATATAAAGGTGGAAATTTATATTGGAAACGTTTGGTTTAGCTGTTATAAAAGTTTGGTTTTTTAGTGCTGAAAATGCATTTTCAGCTCGCACTGTACACATTTGCTATGTGAGGCATTATCTCATAAGGGAAATACTGGACAATCAAATTAATGACTTCCCAGGCTTCAGGATGCCTTTTTACACTCTATAAATGTGGAAATTTACATTGGAAACGTTTGGTTTAGCTGTTAATGAAGTTTCGTTTTTTTAGTGCTGAAAATTCATTGTCTGCTGGCGCTGTACACTTTTTCTAAGTGTTGCAATATCTCATGAAGGAAATACTTGACAATCAAATTAATGACTTTCCAGGCTTCAGGATGCCTTTCTACACTATATAAAGGTGGAAATTTACATTGGAAACGTTTGGTTTAGCTGTTATAAAAGTTTGTTTTTTTTAGTGCTGAAAATGCATTTTCAGCTCGCACTGTACACATTTGCTATGTGAGGCATTATCTCATAAGGGAAATACTGGATAATCAAATTAATGACTTTCCAGGCTTCAGGATGCCTTTCTACACTATATAAAGGTGGAAATTTACATTTGAAACGTTTGGTTTAGCTGTTATAAAAGTTTGGTTTTTTAGTGCTGTAAATGCATTTTCAGCTCGCGCTGTACACATTTGCTATGAGAGGCATTATCTCATAAGGGAAATATTGGACAATCAAATTAATGACTGCCCAGGCTTCAGGATGTCTTTTTACACTATATAAAGGTGGAAATTTACATTGGAAACGTTTGGTTTAGCTGTTATAAAAGTTTGGTTTTTTAGTGCTGAAAATGCATTTTCAGCTCGCACTGTACACATTTGCTATGTGAGGCATTATCTCATAAGGGAAATACTGGACAATCAAATTAATGACTTCCCAGGCTTCAGGATGCCTTTTTACACTCTATAAATGTGGAAATTTACATTGGAAACGTTTGGTTTAGCTGTTAATGAAGTTTCGTTTTTTTAGTGCTGAAAATTCATTGTCTGCTGGCGCTGTACACTTTTTCTAAGTGTTGCAATATCTCATGAAGGAAATACTGGACAATCAAATTAATGACTTTCCAGGCTTCAGGATGCCTTTCTACACTATATAAAGTTGGAAATTTACATTGGAAACGTTTGGTTTAGCTGTTAATGAAGTTTCGTTTTTTTTAGTGCTGAAAATTCATTGTCTGCTGGCGCTGTACACTTTTTCTAAGTGTTGCAATATCTCATGAAGGAAATACTGGACAATCAAATTAATGACTTTCCAGGCTTCAGGATGCCTTTCTACACTATATAAAGGTGGAAATTTACATTGGAAACGTTTGGTTTAGCTGTTATAAAAGTTTGTTTTTTTAGTGCTGTAAATGCATTTTCAGCTCGCGCTGTACACATTTGCTATGAGAGGCATTATCTCATAAGGGAAATATTGGACAATCAAATTAATGACTGCCCAGGCTTCAGGATGTCTTTTTACACTATATAAAGGTGGAAATTTACATTGGAAACGTTTGGTTTAGCTGTTATAAAAGTTTGTTTTTTTAGTGCTGTAAATGCATTTTCAGCTCGCGCTGTACACATTTGCTATGAGAGGCATTATCTCATAAGGGAAATATTGGACAATCAAATTAATGGCTGCCCAGGCTTCAGGATGTATTTTTACACTATATAAAGGTGGAAATTTACATTGGAAACGTTTAGTTTAGCTGTTAATGAAGTTTCGTTTTTTTAGTGCTGAAAATTCATTGTCTGCTGGCGCTGTACACTTTTTCTAAGTGTTGCAATATCTCATGAAGGAAATACTGGACAATCAAATTAATGACTTTCCAGGCTTCAGGATGCCTTTCTACACTATATAAAGGTGGAAATTTACATTGGAAACGTTTGGTTTAGCTGTTATAAATAGTTTGTTTTTTTAGTGCTGTAAATGCATTTTCAGCTCGCACTGTACACATTTGCTATGTGAGGCATTATCTCATAAGGGAAATACTGGACAATCAAATTAATGACTTCCCAGGCTTCAGGATGCCTTTTTACACTCTATAAATGTGGAAAATTACATTGGAAACGTTTGGTTTAGCTGTTAATGAAGTTTCGTTTTTTTAGTGCTGAAAATTCATTGTCTGCTGGCGCTGTACACTTTTTCTAAGTGTTGCAATATCTCATGAAGGAAATACTGGACAATCAAATTAATGACTTTCCAGGCTTCAGGATGCCTTTCTACACTATATAAAGGTGGAAATTTACATTGGAAACGTTTGGTTTAGCTGTTATAAAAGTTTGGTTTTTTAGTGCTGTAAATGCATTTTCAGCTCGCGCTGTACACATTTGCTATGAGAGGCATTATCTCATAAGGGAAATATTGGACAATCAAATTAATGACTGCCCAGGCTTCAGGATGTCTTTTTACACTATATAAGGGTGGAAATTTACATTGGAAACGTTTAGTTTAGCTGTTAATGAAGTTTCGTTTTTTTAGTGCTGAAAATTCATTGTCTGCTGGCGCTGTACACTTTTTCTAAGTGTTGCAATATCTCATGAAGGAAATACTGGACAATCAAATTAATGACTTTCCAGGCTTCAGGATGCCTTTCTACACTATATAATGGTGGAAATTTACATTGGAAACGTTTGGTTTAGCTGTTAATGAAGTTTCGTTTTTTTTAGTGCTGAAAATTCATTGTCTGCTGGCGCTGTACACTTTTTCTAAGTGTTGCAATATCTCATGAAGGAAATACTGGACAATCAAATTAATGACTTTCCAGGCTTCAGGATGCCTTTCTACACTATATAAAGGTGGAAATTTACATTGGAAACGTTTGGTTTAGCTGTTATAAAAGTTTGGTTTTTTAGTGCTGTAAATGCATTTTCAGCTCGCGCTGTACACATTTGCTATGAGAGGCATTATCTCATAAGGGAAATATTGGACAATCAAATTAATGACTGCCCAGGCTTCAGGATGTCTTTTTACACTATATAAAGGTGGAAATTTACATTGGAAACGTTTGGTTTAGCTGTTATAAAAGTTTGTTTTTTTAGTGCTGTAAATGCATTTTCAGCTCGCGCTGTACACATTTGCTATGAGAGGCATTATCTCATAAGGGAAATATTGGACAATCAAATTAACGACTGCCCAGGCTTCAGGATGTCTTTTTACACTATATAAAGGTGGAAATTTACATTGGAAACGTTTGGTTTAGCTGTTATAAAAGTTTGGTTTTTTTAGTGCTGAAAATGCATTTTCAGCTCGCACTGTCCACATTTGCTATGTGAGGCATTATCTCATAAGGGAAATACTGGACAATCAAATTAATGACTGCCCAGGCTTCAGGATGTCTTTTTACACTATATAAAGGTGGAAATTTACATTGGAAACGTTTGGTTTAGCTGTTAAAAAAGTTTGTTTTTTTAGTGCTGAAAATGCATTTTCAGCTCGCACTGTACACATTTGCTATGTGAGGCATTATCTCATAAGGGAAATACTGGACAATCAAATTAATGACTTCCCAGGCTTCAGGATGCCTTTTTACACTCTACAAATGTGGAAATTTACATTGGAAACGTTTGGTTTAGCTGTTAATGAAGTTTCGTTTTTTTAGTGCTGAAAATTCATTGTCTGCTGGCGCTGTACACTTTTTCTAAGTGTTGCAATATCTCATGAAGGAAATACTGGACAATCAAATTAATGACTTTCCAGGCTTCAGGATGCCTTTCTACACTATATACAGGTGGAAATTTACATTTGAAACGTTTGGTTTAGCTGTTATAAAAGTTTGGTTTTTTAGTGCTGTAAATGCATTTTCAGCTCGCGCTGTACACATTTGCTATGAGAGGCATTATCTCATAAGGAAAATATTGGACAATCAAATTAATGACTGCCCAGGCTTCAGGATGTCTTTTTACACTATATAAAGGTGGAAATATACATTGGAAACGTTTAGTTTAGCTGATAATGAAGTTTCGTTTTTTTAGTGCTGAAAATTCATTGTCTGCTGGCGCTGTACACTTTTTCTAAGTGTTGCAATATCTCATGAAGGAAATACTGGACAATCAAATTAATGACTTTCCAGGCTTCAGGATGCCTTTCTACACTATATAAAGGTGGAAATTTACATTTGAAACGTTTGGTTTAGCTGTTATAAAAGTTTGTTTTTTTAGTGCTGTAAATGCATTTTCAGCTCGCGCTGTACACATTTGCTATGAGAGGCATTATCTCATAAGGGAAATATTGGACAATCAAATTAATGACTGCCCAGGCTTCAGGATGTCTTTTTACACTATATAAAGGTGGAAATTTACATTGGAAACGTTTGGTTTAGCTGTTATAAAAGTTTGGTTTTTTAGTGCTGTAAATGCATTTTCAGCTCGCGCTGTACACATTTGCTATGTGAGGCATTATCTCATAAGGGAAATACTGGACAATCAAATTAATGACTGCCCAGGCTTCAGGATGTCTTTTTACACTATATAAAGGTGGAAATTTACATTGGAAACGTTTGGTTTAGCTGTTATAAAAGTTTGGTTTTTTAGTGCTGAAAATGCATTTTCAGCTCGCACTGTACACATTTGCTATGTGAGGCATTATCTCATAAGGGAAATACTGGACAATCAAATTAATGACTTCCCAGGCTTCAGGATGCCTTTTTACACTCTATAAATGTGGAAATTTACATTGGAAACGTTTGGTTTAGCTGTTAATGAAGTTTCGTTTTTTTAGTGCTGAAAATTCATTGTCTGCTGGCGCTGTACACTTTTTCTAAGTGTTGCAATATCTCATGAAGGAAATACTGGACAATCAAATTAATGACTTTCCAGGATTCAAGATGCCTTTCTACACTATATAAAGGTGGAAATTTACATTGGAAACGTTTGGTTTAGCTGTTATAAAAGTTTGGTTTTTTAGTGCTGAAAATGCATTTTCAGCTCGCGCTGTACACATTTGCTATGAGAGGCATTATCTCATAAGGGAAATATTGGACAATCAAATTAATGACTGCCCAGGCTTCAGGATGTCTTTTTACACTATATAAGGGTGGAAATTTACATTGGAAACGTTTAGTTTAGCTGTTAATTAAGTTTCGTTTTTTTAGTGCTGAAAATTCATTGTCTGCTGGCGCTGTACACTTTTTCTAAGTGTTGCAATATCTCATGAAGGAAATACTGGACAATCAAATTAATGACTTTCCAGGCTTCAGGATGCCTTCTACACTATATAAAGGTGGAAATGTACATTGGAAACGTTTGGTTTAGCTGTTATAAAAGTTTGGTTTTTTAGTGCTGTAAATGCATTTTCAGCTCGCGCTGTACACATTTGCTATGAGAGGCATTATCTCAGAAGGGAAATACTGGACAATCAAATTAATGACTGCCCAGGCTTCAGGATGTCTTTTTACACTATATAAAGGTGGAAATTTACATTGGAAACGTTTGGTTTAGCTGTTAAAAAAGTTTGTTTTTTTAGTGCTGAAAATGCATTTTCAGCTCGCACTGTACACATTTGCTATGTGAGGCATTATCTCATAAGGGAAATACTGGACAATCAAATTAATGACTTCCCAGGCTTCAGGATGCCTTTTTACACTCTACAAATGTGGAAATTTACATTGGAAACGTTTGGTTTAGCTGTTAATGAAGTTTCGTTTTTTTAGTGCTGAAAATTCATTGTCTGCTGGCGCTGTACACTTTTTCTAAGTGTTGCAATATCTCATGAAGGAAATACTGGACAATCAAATTAATGACTTTCCAGGCTTCAGGATGCCTTTCTACACTATATACAGGTGGAAATTTACATTTGAAACGTTTGGTTTAGCTGTTATAAAAGTTTGGTTTTTTAGTGCTGTAAATGCATTTTCAGCTCGCGCTGTACACATTTGCTATGAGAGGCATTATCTCATAAGGAAAATATTGGACAATCAAATTAATGACTGCCCAGGCTTCAGGATGTCTTTTTACACTATATAAAGGTGGAAATATACATTGGAAACGTTTAGTTTAGCTGATAATGAAGTTTCGTTTTTTTAGTGCTGAAAATTCATTGTCTGCTGGCGCTGTACACTTTTTCTAAGTGTTGCAATATCTCATGAAGGAAATACTGGACAATCAAATTAATGACTTTCCAGGCTTCAGGATGCCTTTCTACACTATATAAAGGTGGAAATTTACATTGGAAACGTTTGGTTTAGCTGTTGTAAAAGTTTGGTTTTTTAGTGCTGTAAATGCATTTTCAGCTCGCGCTGTACACATTTGCTATGAGAGGCATTATCTCATAAGGGAAATATTGGACAATCAAATTAATGACTGCCCAGGCTTCAGGATGTCTTTTTACACTATATAAAGGTGGAAATTTACATTGGAAACGTTTGGTTTAGCTGTTATAAAAGTTTGGTTTTTTAGTGCTGTAAATGCATTTTCAGCTCGCGCTGTACACATTTGCTATGTGAGGCATTATCTCATAAGGGAAATACTGGACAATCAAATTAATGACTGCCCAGGCTTCAGGATGTCTTTTTACACTATATAAAGGTGGAAATTTACATTGGAAACGTTTGGTTTAGCTGTTATAAAAGTTTGGTTTTTTAGTGCTGAAAATGCATTTTCAGCTCGCACTGTACACATTTGCTATGTGAGGCATTATCTCATAAGGGAAATACTGGACAATCAAATTAATGACTTCCCAGGCTTCAGGATGCCTTTTTACACTCTATAAATGTGGAAATTTACATTGGAAACGTTTGGTTTAGCTGTTAATGAAGTTTCGTTTTTTTAGTGCTGAAAATTCATTGTCTGCTGGCGCTGTACACTTTTTCTAAGTGTTGCAATATCTCATGAAGGAAATACTGGACAATCAAATTAATGACTTTCCAGGATTCAAGATGCCTTTCTACACTATATAAAGGTGGAAATTTACATTGGAAACGTTTGGTTTAGCTGTTATAAAAGTTTGGTTTTTTAGTGCTGAAAATGCATTTTCAGCTCGCGCTGTACACATTTGCTATGAGAGGCATTATCTCATAAGGGAAATATTGGACAATCAAATTAATGACTGCCCAGGCTTCAGGATGTCTTTTTACACTATATAAGGGTGGAAATTTACATTGGAAACGTTTAGTTTAGCTGTTAATTAAGTTTCGTTTTTTTAGTGCTGAAAATTCATTGTCTGCTGGCGCTGTACACTTTTTCTAAGTGTTGCAATATCTCATGAAGGAAATACTGGACAATCAAATTAATGACTTTCCAGGCTTCAGGATGCCTTCTACACTATATAAAGGTGGAAATGTACATTGGAAACGTTTGGTTTAGCTGTTATAAAAGTTTGGTTTTTTAGTGCTGTAAATGCATTTTCAGCTCGCGCTGTACACATTTGCTATGAGAGGCATTATCTCAGAAGGGAAATATTGGACAATCAAATTAATGACTGCCCAGGCTTCAGGATGTCTTTTTACACTATATAAAGGTGGAAATTTACATTGGAAACGTTTGGTTTAGCTGTTATAAAAGTTTGGTTTTTTTAGTGCTGAAAATGCATTTTCAGCTCGCACTGTACACATTTGCTGTGTGAGGCATTATCTCATAAGGGAAATACTGGACAATCAAATTAATGACTGCCCAGGTTTCAGGATGTCTTTTTACACTATATAAAGGTGGAAATTTACATTGGAAACGTTTGGTTTAGCTGTTATAAAAGTTTGGTTTTTTAGTGCTGAAAATGCATTTTCAGCTCGCACTGTACACATTTGCTATGTGAGGCATTATCTCATAAGGGAAATACTGGACAATCAAATTAATGACTTCCCAGGCTTCAGGATGCCTTTTTACACTCTATAAATGTGGAAATTTACATTGGAAACGTTTGGTTTAGCTGTTAATGAAGTTTCGTTTTTTTAGTGCTGAAAATTCATTGTCTGCTGGCGCTGTACACTTTTTCTAAGTGTTGCAATATCTCATGAAGGAAATACTGGACAATCAAATTAATGACTTTCCAGGCTTCAGGATGCCTTTCTACACTATATAAAGGTGGAAATTTACATTGGAAACGTTTGGTTTAGCTGTTATAAAAGTTTGGTTTTTTAGTGCTGTAAATGCATTTTCAGCTCGCGCTGTACACATTTGCTATGAGAGGCATTATCTCATAAGGGAAATATTGGACAATCAAATTAATGACTGCCCAGGCTTCAGGATGTCTTTTTACACTATATAAGGGTGGAAATTTACATTGGAAACGTTTAGTTTAGCTGTTAATGAAGTTTCGTTTTTTTAGTGCTGAAAATTCATTGTCTGCTGGCGCTGTACACTTTTTCTAAGTGTTGCAATATCTCATGAAGGAAATACTGGACAATCAAATTAATGACTTTCCAGGCTTCAGGATGCCTTTCTACACTATATAAAGGTGGAAATGTACATTGGAAACGTTTGGTTTAGCTGTTATAAAAGTTTGGTTTTTTAGTGCTGTAAATGCATTTTCAGCTCGCGCTGTACACATTTGCTATGAGAGGCATTATCTCAGAAGGGAAATATTGGACAATCAAATTAATGACTGCCCAGGCTTCAGGATGTCTTTTTACACTATATAAAGGTGGAAATTTACATTGGAAACGTTTGGTTTAGCTGTTATAAAAGTTTGGTTTTTTAGTGCTTAAAATGCATTTTCAGCTCGCACTGTACACATTTGCTATGTGAGGCATTATCTCATAAGGGAAATACTGGACAATCAAATTAATGACTTCCCAGGCTTCAGGATGCCTTTTTACACTCTATAAATGTGGAAATTTACATTGGAAACGTTTGGTTTAGCTGTTAATGAAGTTTCGTTTTTTTAGTGCTGAAAATTCATTGTCTGCTGGCGCTGTACACTTTTTCTAAGTGTTGCAATATCTCATGAAGGAAATACTGGACAATCAAATTAATGACTTTCCAGGATTCAAGATGCCTTTCTACACTATATAAAGGTGGAAATTTACATTGGAAACGTTTGGTTTAGCTGTTATAAAAGTTTGGTTTTTTAGTGCTGAAAATGCATTTTCAGCTCGCGCTGTACACATTTGCTATGAGAGGCATTATCTCATAAGGGAAATATTGGACAATCAAATTAATGACTGCCCAGGCTTCAGGATGTCTTTTTACACTATATAAGGGTGGAAATTTACATTGGAAACGTTTAGTTTAGCTGTTAATTAAGTTTCGTTTTTTTAGTGCTGAAAATTCATTGTCTGCTGGCGCTGTACACTTTTTCTAAGTGTTGCAATATCTCATGAAGGAAATACTGGACAATCAAATTAATGACTTTCCAGGCTTCAGGATGCCTTCTACACTATATAAAGGTGGAAATGTACATTGGAAACGTTTGGTTTAGCTGTTATAAAAGTTTGGTTTTTTAGTGCTGTAAATGCATTTTCAGCTCGCGCTGTACACATTTGCTATGAGAGGCATTATCTCAGAAGGGAAATACTGGACAATCAAATTAATGACTGCCCAGGCTTCAGGATGTCTTTTTACACTATATAAAGGTGGAAATTTACATTGGAAACGTTTGGTTTAGCTGTTAAAAAAGTTTGTTTTTTTAGTGCTGAAAATGCATTTTCAGCTCGCACTGTACACATTTGCTATGTGAGGCATTATCTCATAAGGGAAATACTGGACAATCAAATTAATGACTTCCCAGGCTTCAGGATGCCTTTTTACACTCTACAAATGTGGAAATTTACATTGGAAACGTTTGGTTTAGCTGTTAATGAAGTTTCGTTTTTTTAGTGCTGAAAATTCATTGTCTGCTGGCGCTGTACACTTTTTCTAAGTGTTGCAATATCTCATGAAGGAAATACTGGACAATCAAATTAATGACTTTCCAGGCTTCAGGATGCCTTTCTACACTATATAAAGGTGGAAATTTACATTTGAAACGTTTGGTTTAGCTGTTATAAAAGTTTGGTTTTTTAGTGCTGTAAATGCATTTTCAGCTCGCGCTGTACACATTTGCTATGAGAGGCATTATCTCATAAGGAAAATATTGGACAATCAAATTAATGACTGCCCAGGCTTCAGGATGTCTTTTTACACTATATAAAGGTGGAAATATACATTGGAAACGTTTAGTTTAGCTGATAATGAAGTTTCGTTTTTTTAGTGCTGAAAATTCATTGTCTGCTGGCGCTGTACACTTTTTCTAAGTGTTGCAATATCTCATGAAGGAAATACTGGACAATCAAATTAATGACTTTCCAGGCTTCAGGATGCCTTTCTACACTATATAAAGGTGGAAATTTACATTTGAAACGTTTGGTTTAGCTGTTATAAAAGTTTGTTTTTTTAGTGCTGTAAATGCATTTTCAGCTCGCGCTGTACACATTTGCTATGAGAGGCATTATCTCATAAGGGAAATATTGGACAATCAAATTAATGACTGCCCAGGCTTCAGGATGTCTTTTTACACTATATAAAGGTGGAAATTTACATTGGAAACGTTTGGTTTAGCTGTTATAAAAGTTTGGTTTTTTAGTGCTGTAAATGCATTTTCAGCTCGCGCTGTACACATTTGCTATGTGAGGCATTATCTCATAAGGGAAATACTGGACAATCAAATTAATGACTGCCCAGGCTTCAGGATGTCTTTTTACACTATATAAAGGTGGAAATTTACATTGGAAACGTTTGGTTTAGCTGTTATAAAAGTTTGGTTTTTTAGTGCTGAAAATGCATTTTCAGCTCGCACTGTACACATTTGCTATGTGAGGCATTATCTCATAAGGGAAATACTGGACAATCAAATTAATGACTTCCCAGGCTTCAGGATGCCTTTTTACACTCTATAAATGTGGAAATTTACATTGGAAACGTTTGGTTTAGCTGTTAATGAAGTTTCGTTTTTTTAGTGCTGAAAATTCATTGTCTGCTGGCGCTGTACACTTTTTCTAAGTGTTGCAATATCTCATGAAGGAAATACTGGACAATCAAATTAATGACTTTCCAGGCTTCAGGATGCCTTTCTACACTATATAAAGGTGGAAATTTACATTTGAAACGTTTGGTTTAGCTGTTATAAAAGTTTGGTTTTTTAGTGCTGTAAATGCATTTTCAGCTCGCGCTGTACACATTTGCTATGAGAGGCATTATCTCATAAGGAAAATATTGGACAATCAAATTAATGACTGCCCAGGCTTCAGGATGTCTTTTTACACTATATAAAGGTGGAAATATACATTGGAAACGTTTAGTTTAGCTGATAATGAAGTTTCGTTTTTTTAGTGCTGAAAATTCATTGTCTGCTGGCGCTGTACACTTTTTCTAAGTGTTGCAATATCTCATGAAGGAAATACTGGACAATCAAATTAATGACTTTCCAGGCTTCAGGATGCCTTTCTACACTATATAAAGGTGGAAATTTACATTTGAAACGTTTGGTTTAGCTGTTATAAAAGTTTGTTTTTTTAGTGCTGTAAATGCATTTTCAGCTCGCGCTGTACACATTTGCTATGAGAGGCATTATCTCATAAGGGAAATATTGGACAATCAAATTAATGACTGCCCAGGCTTCAGGATGTCTTTTTACACTATATAAAGGTGGAAATTTACATTGGAAACGTTTGGTTTAGCTGTTATAAAAGTTTGGTTTTTTAGTGCTGTAAATGCATTTTCAGCTCGCGCTGTACACATTTGCTATGTGAGGCATTATCTCATAAGGGAAATACTGGACAATCAAATTAATGACTGCCCAGGCTTCAGGATGTCTTTTTACACTATATAAAGGTGGAAATTTACATTGGAAACGTTTGGTTTAGCTGTTATAAAAGTTTGGTTTTTTAGTGCTGAAAATGCATTTTCAGCTCGCACTGTACACATTTGCTATGTGAGGCATTATCTCATAAGGGAAATACTGGACAATCAAATTAATGACTTCCCAGGCTTCAGGATGCCTTTTTACACTCTATAAATGTGGAAATTTACATTGGAAACGTTTGGTTTAGCTGTTAATGAAGTTTCGTTTTTTTAGTGCTGAAAATTCATTGTCTGCTGGCGCTGTACACTTTTTCTAAGTGTTGCAATATCTCATGAAGGAAATACTGGACAATCAAATTAATGACTTTCCAGGATTCAAGATGCCTTTCTACACTATATAAAGGTGGAAATTTACATTGGAAACGTTTGGTTTAGCTGTTATAAAAGTTTGGTTTTTTAGTGCTGAAAATGCATTTTCAGCTCGCGCTGTACACATTTGCTATGAGAGGCATTATCTCATAAGGGAAATATTGGACAATCAAATTAATGACTGCCCAGGCTTCAGGATGTCTTTTTACACTATATAAGGGTGGAAATTTACATTGGAAACGTTTAGTTTAGCTGTTAATTAAGTTTCGTTTTTTTAGTGCTGAAAATTCATTGTCTGCTGGCGCTGTACACTTTTTCTAAGTGTTGCAATATCTCATGAAGGAAATACTGGACAATCAAATTAATGACTTTCCAGGCTTCAGGATGCCTTCTACACTATATAAAGGTGGAAATGTACATTGGAAACGTTTGGTTTAGCTGTTATAAAAGTTTGGTTTTTTAGTGCTGTAAATGCATTTTCAGCTCGCGCTGTACACATTTGCTATGAGAGGCATTATCTCAGAAGGGAAATATTGGACAATCAAATTAATGACTGCCCAGGCTTCAGGATGTCTTTTTACACTATATAAAGGTGGAAATTTACATTGGAAACGTTTGGTTTAGCTGTTATAAAAGTTTGGTTTTTTTAGTGCTGAAAATGCATTTTCAGCTCGCACTGTACACATTTGCTGTGTGAGGCATTATCTCATAAGGGAAATACTGGACAATCAAATTAATGACTGCCCAGGTTTCAGGATGTCTTTTTACACTATATAAAGGTGGAAATTTACATTGGAAACGTTTGGTTTAGCTGTTATAAAAGTTTGGTTTTTTAGTGCTGAAAATGCATTTTCAGCTCGCACTGTACACATTTGCTATGTGAGGCATTATCTCATAAGGGAAATACTGGACAATCAAATTAATGACTTCCCAGGCTTCAGGATGCCTTTTTACACTCTATAAATGTGGAATTTTACATTGGAAACGTTTGGTTTAGCTGTTAATGAAGTTTCGTTTTTTTAGTGCTGAAAATTCATTGTCTGCTGGCGCTGTACACTTTTTCTAAGTGTTGCAATATCTCATGAAGGAAATACTGGACAATCAAATTAATGACTTTCCAGGCTTCAGGATGCCTTTCTACACTATATAAAGGTGGAAATTTACATTGGAAACGTTTGGTTTAGCTGTTATAAAAGTTTGGTTTTTTAGTGCTGTAAATGCATTTTCAGCTCGCGCTGTACACATTTGCTATGAGAGGCATTATCTCATAAGGGAAATATTGGACAATCAAATTAATGACTGCCCAGGCTTCAGGATGTCTTTTTACACTATATAAGGGTGGAAATTTACATTGGAAACGTTTAGTTTAGCTGTTAATGAAGTTTCGTTTTTTTAGTGCTGAAAATTCATTGTCTGCTGGCGCTGTACACTTTTTCTAAGTGTTGCAATATCTCATGAAGGAAATACTGGACAATCAAATTAATGACTTTCCAGGCTTCAGGATGCCTTTCTACACTATATAAAGGTGGAAATGTACATTGGAAACGTTTGGTTTAGCTGTTATAAAAGTTTGGTTTTTTAGTGCTGTAAATGCATTTTCAGCTCGCGCTGTACACATTTGCTATGAGAGGCATTATCTCAGAAGGGAAATATTGGACAATCAAATTAATGACTGCCCAGGCTTCAGGATGTCTTTTTACACTATATAAAGGTGGAAATTTACATTGGAAACGTTTGGTTTAGCTGTTATAAATGTTTGTTTTTTTAGTGCTGAAAATGCATTTTCAGCTCGCACTGTACGCATTTGCTATGTGAGGCATTATCTCATAAGGGAAATACTGGACAATCAAATTAATGACTTCCCAGGCTTCAGGATGCCTTTTTACACTCTATAAATGTGGAAATTTACATTGGAAACGTTTGGTTTAGCTGTTAATGAAGTTTCGTTTTTTTAGTGCTGAAAATTCATTGTCTGCTGGCGCTGTACACTTTTTCTAAGTGTTGCAATATCTCATGAAGGAAATACTGGACAATCAAATTAATGACTTTCCAGGCTTCAGGATGCCTTTCTACACTATATAAAGGTGGAAATTTACATTGGAAACGTTTGGTTTAGCTGTTATAAAAGTTTGGTTTTTTAGTGCTGTAAATGCATTTTCAGCTCGCGCTGTACACATTTGCTATGAGAGGCATTATCTCATAAGGGAAATATTGGACAATCAAATTAATGACTGCCCAGGCTTCAGGATGTCTTTTTACACTATATAAGGGTGGAAATTTACATTGGAAACGTTTAGTTTAGCTGTTAATGAAGTTTCGTTTTTTTAGTGCTGAAAATTCATTGTCTGCTGGCGCTGTACACTTTTTCTAAGTGTTGCAATATCTCATGAAGGAAATACTGGACAATCAAATTAATGACTTTCCAGGCTTCAGGATGCCTTTCTACACTCTATAAAGGTGGAAATGTACATTGGAAACGTTTGGTTTAGCTGTTATAAAAGTTTGGTTTTTTAGTGCTGTAAATGCATTTTCAGCTCGCGCTGTACACATTTGCTATGTGAGGCATTATCTCATAAGGGAAATACTGGACAATCAAATTAATGACTTCCCAGGCTTGAGGATGCCTTTTTACACTCTATAAATGTGGAAATTTACATTGGAAACGTTTGGTTTAGCTGTTAATGAAGTTTCGTTTTTTTAGTGCTGAAAATTCATTGTCTGCTGGCGCTGTACACTTTTTCTAAGTGTTGCAATATCTCATGAAGGAAATACTGGACAATCAAATTAATGACTTCCCAGGCTTCAGGATGCCTTTTTACACTATATAAGGGTGGAAATTTACATTGGAAACGTTTAGTTTAGCTGTTAATTAAGTTTCGTTTTTTTAGTGCTGAAAATTCATTGTCTGCTGGCGCTGTACACTTTTTCTAAGTGTTGCAATATCTCATGAAGGAAATACTGGACAATCAAATTAATGACTTTCCAGGCTTCAGGATGCCTTCTACACTATATAAAGGTGGAAATGTACATTGGAAACGTTTGGTTTAGCTGTTATAAAAGTTTGGTTTTTTAGTGCTGTAAATGCATTTTCAGCTCGCGCTGTACACATTTGCTATGAGAGGCATTATCTCAGAAGGGAAATACTGGACAATCAAATTAATGACTGCCCAGGCTTCAGGATGTCTTTTTACACTATATAAAGGTGGAAATTTACATTGGAAACGTTTGGTTTAGCTGTTAAAAAAGTTTGTTTTTTTAGTGCTGAAAATGCATTTTCAGCTCGCACTGTACACATTTGCTATGTGAGGCATTATCTCATAAGGGAAATACTGGACAATCAAATTAATGACTTCCCAGGCTTCAGGATGCCTTTTTACACTCTACAAATGTGGAAATTTACATTGGAAACGTTTGGTTTAGCTGTTAATGAAGTTTCGTTTTTTTAGTGCTGAAAATTCATTGTCTGCTGGCGCTGTACACTTTTTCTAAGTGTTGCAATATCTCATGAAGGAAATACTGGACAATCAAATTAATGACTTTCCAGGCTTCAGGATGCCTTTCTACACTATATACAGGTGGAAATTTACATTTGAAACGTTTGGTTTAGCTGTTATAAAAGTTTGGTTTTTTAGTGCTGTAAATGCATTTTCAGCTCGCGCTGTACACATTTGCTATGAGAGGCATTATCTCATAAGGAAAATATTGGACAATCAAATTAATGACTGCCCAGGCTTCAGGATGTCTTTTTACACTATATAAAGGTGGAAATATACATTGGAAACGTTTAGTTTAGCTGATAATGAAGTTTCGTTTTTTTAGTGCTGAAAATTCATTGTCTGCTGGCGCTGTACACTTTTTCTAAGTGTTGCAATATCTCATGAAGGAAATACTGGACAATCAAATTAATGACTTTCCAGGCTTCAGGATGCCTTTCTACACTATATAAAGGTGGAAATTTACATTGGAAACGTTTGGTTTAGCTGTTGTAAAAGTTTGGTTTTTTAGTGCTGTAAATGCATTTTCAGCTCGCGCTGTACACATTTGCTATGAGAGGCATTATCTCATAAGGGAAATATTGGACAATCAAATTAATGACTGCCCAGGCTTCAGGATGTCTTTTTACACTATATAAAGGTGGAAATTTACATTGGAAACGTTTGGTTTAGCTGTTATAAAAGTTTGGTTTTTTAGTGCTGTAAATGCATTTTCAGCTCGCGCTGTACACATTTGCTATGTGAGGCATTATCTCATAAGGGAAATACTGGACAATCAAATTAATGACTGCCCAGGCTTCAGGATGTCTTTTTACACTATATAAAGGTGGAAATTTACATTGGAAACGTTTGGTTTAGCTGTTATAAAAGTTTGGTTTTTTAGTGCTGAAAATGCATTTTCAGCTCGCACTGTACACATTTGCTATGTGAGGCATTATCTCATAAGGGAAATACTGGACAATCAAATTAATGACTTCCCAGGCTTCAGGATGCCTTTTTACACTCTATAAATGTGGAAATTTACATTGGAAACGTTTGGTTTAGCTGTTAATGAAGTTTCGTTTTTTTAGTGCTGAAAATTCATTGTCTGCTGGCGCTGTACACTTTTTCTAAGTGTTGCAATATCTCATGAAGGAAATACTGGACAATCAAATTAATGACTTTCCAGGATTCAAGATGCCTTTCTACACTATATAAAGGTGGAAATTTACATTGGAAACGTTTGGTTTAGCTGTTATAAAAGTTTGGTTTTTTAGTGCTGAAAATGCATTTTCAGCTCGCGCTGTACACATTTGCTATGAGAGGCATTATCTCATAAGGGAAATATTGGACAATCAAATTAATGACTGCCCAGGCTTCAGGATGTCTTTTTACACTATATAAGGGTGGAAATTTACATTGGAAACGTTTAGTTTAGCTGTTAATTAAGTTTCGTTTTTTTAGTGCTGAAAATTCATTGTCTGCTGGCGCTGTACACTTTTTCTAAGTGTTGCAATATCTCATGAAGGAAATACTGGACAATCAAATTAATGACTTTCCAGGCTTCAGGATGCCTTCTACACTATATAAAGGTGGAAATGTACATTGGAAACGTTTGGTTTAGCTGTTATAAAAGTTTGGTTTTTTAGTGCTGTAAATGCATTTTCAGCTCGCGCTGTACACATTTGCTATGAGAGGCATTATCTCAGAAGGGAAATATTGGACAATCAAATTAATGACTGCCCAGGCTTCAGGATGTCTTTTTACACTATATAAAGGTGGAAATTTACATTGGAAACGTTTGGTTTAGCTGTTATAAAAGTTTGGTTTTTTTAGTGCTGAAAATGCATTTTCAGCTCGCACTGTACACATTTGCTGTGTGAGGCATTATCTCATAAGGGAAATACTGGACAATCAAATTAATGACTGCCCAGGTTTCAGGATGTCTTTTTACACTATATAAAGGTGGAAATTTACATTGGAAACGTTTGGTTTAGCTGTTATAAAAGTTTGGTTTTTTAGTGCTGAAAATGCATTTTCAGCTCGCACTGTACACATTTGCTATGTGAGGCATTATCTCATAAGGGAAATACTGGACAATCAAATTAATGACTTCCCAGGCTTCAGGATGCCTTTTTACACTCTATAAATGTGGAAATTTACATTGGAAACGTTTGGTTTAGCTGTTAATGAAGTTTCGTTTTTTTAGTGCTGAAAATTCATTGTCTGCTGGCGCTGTACACTTTTTCTAAGTGTTGCAATATCTCATGAAGGAAATACTGGACAATCAAATTAATGACTTTCCAGGCTTCAGGATGCCTTTCTACACTATATAAAGGTGGAAATTTACATTGGAAACGTTTGGTTTAGCTGTTATAAAAGTTTGGTTTTTTAGTGCTGTAAATGCATTTTCAGCTCGCGCTGTACACATTTGCTATGAGAGGCATTATCTCATAAGGGAAATATTGGACAATCAAATTAATGACTGCCCAGGCTTCAGGATGTCTTTTTACACTATATAAGGGTGGAAATTTACATTGGAAACGTTTAGTTTAGCTGTTAATGAAGTTTCGTTTTTTTAGTGCTGAAAATTCATTGTCTGCTGGCGCTGTACACTTTTTCTAAGTGTTGCAATATCTCATGAAGGAAATACTGGACAATCAAATTAATGACTTTCCAGGCTTCAGGATGCCTTTCTACACTATATAAAGGTGGAAATGTACATTGGAAACGTTTGGTTTAGCTGTTATAAAAGTTTGGTTTTTTAGTGCTGTAAATGCATTTTCAGCTCGCGCTGTACACATTTGCTATGAGAGGCATTATCTCAGAAGGGAAATATTGGACAATCAAATTAATGACTGCCCAGGCTTCAGGATGTCTTTTTACACTATATAAAGGTGGAAATTTACATTGGAAACGTTTGGTTTAGCTGTTATAAAAGTTTGGTTTTTTAGTGCTTAAAATGCATTTTCAGCTCGCACTGTACACATTTGCTATGTGAGGCATTATCTCATAAGGGAAATACTGGACAATCAAATTAATGACTTCCCAGGCTTCAGGATGCCTTTTTACACTCTATAAATGTGGAAATTTACATTGGAAACGTTTGGTTTAGCTGTTAATGAAGTTTCGTTTTTTTAGTGCTGAAAATTCATTGTCTGCTGGCGCTGTACACTTTTTCTAAGTGTTGCAATATCTCATGAAGGAAATACTGGACAATCAAATTAATGACTTTCCAGGATTCAAGATGCCTTTCTACACTATATAAAGGTGGAAATTTACATTGGAAACGTTTGGTTTAGCTGTTATAAAAGTTTGGTTTTTTAGTGCTGAAAATGCATTTTCAGCTCGCGCTGTACACATTTGCTATGAGAGGCATTATCTCATAAGGGAAATATTGGACAATCAAATTAATGACTGCCCAGGCTTCAGGATGTCTTTTTACACTATATAAGGGTGGAAATTTACATTGGAAACGTTTAGTTTAGCTGTTAATTAAGTTTCGTTTTTTTAGTGCTGAAAATTCATTGTCTGCTGGCGCTGTACACTTTTTCTAAGTGTTGCAATATCTCATGAAGGAAATACTGGACAATCAAATTAATGACTTTCCAGGCTTCAGGATGCCTTCTACACTATATAAAGGTGGAAATGTACATTGGAAACGTTTGGTTTAGCTGTTATAAAAGTTTGGTTTTTTAGTGCTGTAAATGCATTTTCAGCTCGCGCTGTACACATTTGCTATGAGAGGCATTATCTCAGAAGGGAAATACTGGACAATCAAATTAATGACTGCCCAGGCTTCAGGATGTCTTTTTACACTATATAAAGGTGGAAATTTACATTGGAAACGTTTGGTTTAGCTGTTAAAAAAGTTTGTTTTTTTAGTGCTGAAAATGCATTTTCAGCTCGCACTGTACACATTTGCTATGTGAGGCATTATCTCATAAGGGAAATACTGGACAATCAAATTAATGACTTCCCAGGCTTCAGGATGCCTTTTTACACTCTACAAATGTGGAAATTTACATTGGAAACGTTTGGTTTAGCTGTTAATGAAGTTTCGTTTTTTTAGTGCTGAAAATTCATTGTCTGCTGGCGCTGTACACTTTTTCTAAGTGTTGCAATATCTCATGAAGGAAATACTGGACAATCAAATTAATGACTTTCCAGGCTTCAGGATGCCTTTCTACACTATATAAAGGTGGAAATTTACATTTGAAACGTTTGGTTTAGCTGTTATAAAAGTTTGGTTTTTTAGTGCTGTAAATGCATTTTCAGCTCGCGCTGTACACATTTGCTATGAGAGGCATTATCTCATAAGGAAAATATTGGACAATCAAATTAATGACTGCCCAGGCTTCAGGATGTCTTTTTACACTATATAAAGGTGGAAATATACATTGGAAACGTTTAGTTTAGCTGATAATGAAGTTTCGTTTTTTTAGTGCTGAAAATTCATTGTCTGCTGGCGCTGTACACTTTTTCTAAGTGTTGCAATATCTCATGAAGGAAATACTGGACAATCAAATTAATGACTTTCCAGGCTTCAGGATGCCTTTCTACACTATATAAAGGTGGAAATTTACATTTGAAACGTTTGGTTTAGCTGTTATAAAAGTTTGTTTTTTTAGTGCTGTAAATGCATTTTCAGCTCGCGCTGTACACATTTGCTATGAGAGGCATTATCTCATAAGGGAAATATTGGACAATCAAATTAATGACTGCCCAGGCTTCAGGATGTCTTTTTACACTATATAAAGGTGGAAATTTACATTGGAAACGTTTGGTTTAGCTGTTATAAAAGTTTGGTTTTTTAGTGCTGTAAATGCATTTTCAGCTCGCGCTGTACACATTTGCTATGTGAGGCATTATCTCATAAGGGAAATACTGGACAATCAAATTAATGACTGCCCAGGCTTCAGGATGTCTTTTTACACTATATAAAGGTGGAAATTTACATTGGAAACGTTTGGTTTAGCTGTTATAAAAGTTTGGTTTTTTAGTGCTGAAAATGCATTTTCAGCTCGCACTGTACACATTTGCTATGTGAGGCATTATCTCATAAGGGAAATACTGGACAATCAAATTAATGACTTCCCAGGCTTCAGGATGCCTTTTTACACTCTATAAATGTGGAAATTTACATTGGAAACGTTTGGTTTAGCTGTTAATGAAGTTTCGTTTTTTTAGTGCTGAAAATTCATTGTCTGCTGGCGCTGTACACTTTTTCTAAGTGTTGCAATATCTCATGAAGGAAATACTGGACAATCAAATTAATGACTTTCCAGGCTTCAGGATGCCTTTCTACACTATATAAAGGTGGAAATTTACATTTGAAACGTTTGGTTTAGCTGTTATAAAAGTTTGGTTTTTTAGTGCTGTAAATGCATTTTCAGCTCGCGCTGTACACATTTGCTATGAGAGGCATTATCTCATAAGGAAAATATTGGACAATCAAATTAATGACTGCCCAGGCTTCAGGATGTCTTTTTACACTATATAAAGGTGGAAATATACATTGGAAACGTTTAGTTTAGCTGATAATGAAGTTTCGTTTTTTTAGTGCTGAAAATTCATTGTCTGCTGGCGCTGTACACTTTTTCTAAGTGTTGCAATATCTCATGAAGGAAATACTGGACAATCAAATTAATGACTTTCCAGGCTTCAGGATGCCTTTCTACACTATATAAAGGTGGAAATTTACATTTGAAACGTTTGGTTTAGCTGTTATAAAAGTTTGTTTTTTTAGTGCTGTAAATGCATTTTCAGCTCGCGCTGTACACATTTGCTATGAGAGGCATTATCTCATAAGGGAAATATTGGACAATCAAATTAATGACTGCCCAGGCTTCAGGATGTCTTTTTACACTATATAAAGGTGGAAATTTACATTGGAAACGTTTGGTTTAGCTGTTATAAAAGTTTGGTTTTTTAGTGCTGTAAATGCATTTTCAGCTCGCGCTGTACACATTTGCTATGTGAGGCATTATCTCATAAGGGAAATACTGGACAATCAAATTAATGACTGCCCAGGCTTCAGGATGTCTTTTTACACTATATAAAGGTGGAAATTTACATTGGAAACGTTTGGTTTAGCTGTTATAAAAGTTTGGTTTTTTAGTGCTGAAAATGCATTTTCAGCTCGCACTGTACACATTTGCTATGTGAGGCATTATCTCATAAGGGAAATACTGGACAATCAAATTAATGACTTCCCAGGCTTCAGGATGCCTTTTTACACTCTATAAATGTGGAAATTTACATTGGAAACGTTTGGTTTAGCTGTTAATGAAGTTTCGTTTTTTTAGTGCTGAAAATTCATTGTCTGCTGGCGCTGTACACTTTTTCTAAGTGTTGCAATATCTCATGAAGGAAATACTGGACAATCAAATTAATGACTTTCCAGGATTCAAGATGCCTTTCTACACTATATAAAGGTGGAAATTTACATTGGAAACGTTTGGTTTAGCTGTTATAAAAGTTTGGTTTTTTAGTGCTGAAAATGCATTTTCAGCTCGCGCTGTACACATTTGCTATGAGAGGCATTATCTCATAAGGGAAATATTGGACAATCAAATTAATGACTGCCCAGGCTTCAGGATGTCTTTTTACACTATATAAGGGTGGAAATTTACATTGGAAACGTTTAGTTTAGCTGTTAATTAAGTTTCGTTTTTTTAGTGCTGAAAATTCATTGTCTGCTGGCGCTGTACACTTTTTCTAAGTGTTGCAATATCTCATGAAGGAAATACTGGACAATCAAATTAATGACTTTCCAGGCTTCAGGATGCCTTCTACACTATATAAAGGTGGAAATGTACATTGGAAACGTTTGGTTTAGCTGTTATAAAAGTTTGGTTTTTTAGTGCTGTAAATGCATTTTCAGCTCGCGCTGTACACATTTGCTATGAGAGGCATTATCTCAGAAGGGAAATATTGGACAATCAAATTAATGACTGCCCAGGCTTCAGGATGTCTTTTTACACTATATAAAGGTGGAAATTTACATTGGAAACGTTTGGTTTAGCTGTTATAAAAGTTTGGTTTTTTTAGTGCTGAAAATGCATTTTCAGCTCGCACTGTACACATTTGCTGTGTGAGGCATTATCTCATAAGGGAAATACTGGACAATCAAATTAATGACTGCCCAGGTTTCAGGATGTCTTTTTACACTATATAAAGGTGGAAATTTACATTGGAAACGTTTGGTTTAGCTGTTATAAAAGTTTGGTTTTTTAGTGCTGAAAATGCATTTTCAGCTCGCACTGTACACATTTGCTATGTGAGGCATTATCTCATAAGGGAAATACTGGACAATCAAATTAATGACTTCCCAGGCTTCAGGATGCCTTTTTACACTCTATAAATGTGGAATTTTACATTGGAAACGTTTGGTTTAGCTGTTAATGAAGTTTCGTTTTTTTAGTGCTGAAAATTCATTGTCTGCTGGCGCTGTACACTTTTTCTAAGTGTTGCAATATCTCATGAAGGAAATACTGGACAATCAAATTAATGACTTTCCAGGCTTCAGGATGCCTTTCTACACTATATAAAGGTGGAAATTTACATTGGAAACGTTTGGTTTAGCTGTTATAAAAGTTTGGTTTTTTAGTGCTGTAAATGCATTTTCAGCTCGCGCTGTACACATTTGCTATGAGAGGCATTATCTCATAAGGGAAATATTGGACAATCAAATTAATGACTGCCCAGGCTTCAGGATGTCTTTTTACACTATATAAGGGTGGAAATTTACATTGGAAACGTTTAGTTTAGCTGTTAATGAAGTTTCGTTTTTTTAGTGCTGAAAATTCATTGTCTGCTGGCGCTGTACACTTTTTCTAAGTGTTGCAATATCTCATGAAGGAAATACTGGACAATCAAATTAATGACTTTCCAGGCTTCAGGATGCCTTTCTACACTATATAAAGGTGGAAATGTACATTGGAAACGTTTGGTTTAGCTGTTATAAAAGTTTGGTTTTTTAGTGCTGTAAATGCATTTTCAGCTCGCGCTGTACACATTTGCTATGAGAGGCATTATCTCAGAAGGGAAATATTGGACAATCAAATTAATGACTGCCCAGGCTTCAGGATGTCTTTTTACACTATATAAAGGTGGAAATTTACATTGGAAACGTTTGGTTTAGCTGTTATAAATGTTTGTTTTTTTAGTGCTGAAAATGCATTTTCAGCTCGCACTGTACGCATTTGCTATGTGAGGCATTATCTCATAAGGGAAATACTGGACAATCAAATTAATGACTTCCCAGGCTTCAGGATGCCTTTTTACACTCTATAAATGTGGAAATTTACATTGGAAACGTTTGGTTTAGCTGTTAATGAAGTTTCGTTTTTTTAGTGCTGAAAATTCATTGTCTGCTGGCGCTGTACACTTTTTCTAAGTGTTGCAATATCTCATGAAGGAAATACTGGACAATCAAATTAATGACTTTCCAGGCTTCAGGATGCCTTTCTACACTATATAAAGGTGGAAATTTACATTGGAAACGTTTGGTTTAGCTGTTATAAAAGTTTGGTTTTTTAGTGCTGTAAATGCATTTTCAGCTCGCGCTGTACACATTTGCTATGAGAGGCATTATCTCATAAGGGAAATATTGGACAATCAAATTAATGACTGCCCAGGCTTCAGGATGTCTTTTTACACTATATAAGGGTGGAAATTTACATTGGAAACGTTTAGTTTAGCTGTTAATGAAGTTTCGTTTTTTTAGTGCTGAAAATTCATTGTCTGCTGGCGCTGTACACTTTTTCTAAGTGTTGCAATATCTCATGAAGGAAATACTGGACAATCAAATTAATGACTTTCCAGGCTTCAGGATGCCTTTCTACACTCTATAAAGGTGGAAATGTACATTGGAAACGTTTGGTTTAGCTGTTATAAAAGTTTGGTTTTTTAGTGCTGTAAATGCATTTTCAGCTCGCGCTGTACACATTTGCTATGAGAGGCATTATCTCAGAAGGGAAATATTGGACAATCAAATTAATGACTGCCCAGGCTTCAGGATGTCTTTTTACACTATATAAAGGTGGAAATTTACATTGGAAACGTTTGGTTTAGCTGTTATAAAAGTTTGGTTTTTTAGTGCTGAAAATGCATTTTCAGCTCGCACTGTACACATTTGCTATGTGAGGCATTATCTCATAAGGGAAATACTGGACAATCAAATTAATGACTTCCCAGGCTTCAGGATGCCTTTTTACACTCTATAAATGTGGAAATTTACATTGGAAACGTTTGGTTTAGCTGTTAATGAAGTTTCGTTTTTTTAGTGCTGAAAATTCATTGTCTGCTGGCGCTGTACACTTTTTCTAAGTGTTGCAATATCTCATGAAGGAAATACTGGACAATCAAATTAATGACTTTCCAGGCTTCAGGATGCCTTTCTACACTATATAAAGGTGGAAATTTACATTGGAAACGTTTGGTTTAGCTGTTATAAAAGTTTGGTTTTTTAGTGCTGTAAATGCATTTTCAGCTCGCGCTGTACACATTTGCTATGAGAAGCATTATCTCATAAGGGAAATATTGGACAATCAAATTAATGACTGCCCAGGCTTCAGGATGTCTTTTTACACTATATAAGGGTGGAAATTTACATTGGAAACGTTTAGTTTAGCTGTTAATGAAGTTTCGTTTTTTTAGTGCTGAAAATTCATTGTCCTGGCTGTACACTTTTTCTAAGTGTTGCAATATCTCATGAAGGAAATACTGGACAATCAAATTAATGACTTTCCAGGCTTCAGGATGCCTTTCTACACTATATAAAGGTGGAAATGTACATTGGAAACGTTTGGTTTAGCTGTTATAAAAGTTTGGTTTTTTAGTGCTGTAAATGCATTTTCAGCTCGCGCTGTACACATTTGCTATGAGAGGCATTATCTCAGAAGGGAAATATTGGACAATCAAATTAATGACTGCCCAGGCTTCAGGATGTCTTTTTACACTATATAAAGGTGGAAATTTACATTGGAAACGTTTGGTTTAGCTGTTATAAAAGTTTGGTTTTTTTAGTGCTGAAAATGCATTTTCAGCTCGCACTGTACACATTTGCTGTGTGAGGCATTATCTCATAAGGGAAATACTGGACAATCAAATTAATGACTGCCCAGGCTTCAGGATGTCTTTTTACACTATATAAAGGTGTAAATTTACATTGGAAACGTTTGGTTTAGCTGTTATAAAAGTTTGGTTTTTTAGTGCTGAAAATGCATTTTCAGCTCGCACTGTACACATTTGCTATGTGAGGCATTATCTCATAAGGGAAATACTGGACAATCAAATTAATGACTTCCCAGGCTTCAGGATGCCTTTTTACACTCTATAAATGTGGAAATTTACATTGGAAACGTTTGGTTTAGCTGTTAATGAAGTTTCGTTTTTTTAGTGCTGAAAATTCATTGTCTGCTGGCGCTGTACACTTTTTCTAAGTGTTGCAATATCTCATGAAGGAAATACTGGACAATCAAATTAATGACTTTCCAGGCTTCAGGATGCCTTTCTACACTATATAAAGGTGGAAATTTACATTGGAAACGTTTGGTTTAGCTGTTATAAAAGTTTGGTTTTTTAGTGCTGAAAATGCATTTTCAGCTCGCGCTGTACACATTTGCTATGAGAGGCATTATCTCATAAGGGAAATATTGGACAATCAAATTAATGACTGCCCAGGCTTCAGGATGTCTTTTTACACTATATAAGGGTGGAAATTTACATTGGAAACGTTTAGTTTAGCTGTTAATGAAGTTTCGTTTTTTTAGTGCTGAAAATTCATTGTCTGCTGGCGCTGTACACTTTTTCTAAGTGTTGCAATATCTCATGAAGGAAATACTGGACAATCAAATTAATGACTTTCCAGGCTTCAGGATGCCTTTCTACACTATATAAAGGTGGAAATGTACATTGGAAACGTTTGGTTTAGCTGTTATAAAAGTTTGGTTTTTTAGTGCTGTAAATGCATTTTCAGCTCGCGCTGTACACATTTGCTATGAGAGGCATTATCTCAGAAGGGAAATATTGGACAATCAAATTAATGACTGCCCAGGCTTCAGGATGTCTTTTTACACTATATAAAGGTGGAAATTTACATTGGAAACGTTTGGTTTAGCTGTTATAAAAGTTTGGTTTTTTTAGTGCTGAAAATGCATTTTCAGCTCGCACTGTACACATTTGCTATGTGAGGCATTATCTCATAAGGGAAATACTGGACAATCAAATTAATGACTGCCCAGGCTTCAGGATGTCTTTTTACACTATATAAAGGTGGAAATTTACATTGGAAACGTTTGGTTTAGCTGTTAATGAAGTTTCGTTTTTTTAGTGCTGAAAATTCATTGTCTGCTGGCGCTGTACACTTTTTCTAAGTGTTGCAATATCTCATGAAGGAAATACTGGACAATCAAATTAATGACTTTCCAGGCTTCAGGATGCCTTTCTACACTATATAAAGGTGGAAATGTACATTGGAAACGTTTGGTTTAGCTGTTATAAAAGTTTGGTTTTTTAGTGCTGTAAATGCATTTTCAGCTCGCGCTGTACACATTTGCTATGAGAGGCATTATCTCAGAAGGGAAATATTGGACAATCAAATTAATGACTGCCCAGGCTTCAGGATGTCTTTTTACACTATATAAAGGTGGAAATTTACATTGGAAACGTTTGGTTTAGCTGTTATAAAAGTTTGGTTTTTTTAGTGCTGAAAATGCATTTTCAGCTCGCACTGTACACATTTGCTATGTGAGGCATTATCTCATAAGGGAAATACTGGACAATCAAATTAATGACTGCCCAGGCTTCAGGATGTCTTTTTACACTATATAAAGGTGGAAATTTACATTGGAAACGTTTGGTTTAGCTGTTATAAAAGTTTGGTTTTTTAGTGCTGAAAATGCATTTTCAGCTCGCACTGTACACATTTGCTATGTGAGGCATTATCTCATAAGGGAAATACTGGACAATCAAATTAATGACTTCCCAGGCTTCAGGATGCCTTTTTACACTCTATAAATGTGGAAATTTACATTGGAAACGTTTGGTTTAGCTGTTAATGAAGTTTCGTTTTTTTAGTGCTGAAAATTCATTGTCTGCTGGCGCTGTACACTTTTTCTAAGTGTTGCAATATCTCATGAAGGAAATACTGGACAATCAAATTAATGACTTTCCAGGATTCAAGATGCCTTTCTACACTATATAAAGGTGGAAATTTACATTGGAAACGTTTGGTTTAGCTGTTATAAAAGTTTGGTTTTTTAGTGCTGAAAATGCATTTTCAGCTCGCGCTGTACACATTTGCTATGAGAGGCATTATCTCATAAGGGAAATATTGGACAATCAAATTAATGACTGCCCAGGCTTCAGGATGTCTTTTTACACTATATAAGGGTGGAAATTTACATTGGAAACGTTTAGTTTAGCTGTTAATTAAGTTTCGTTTTTTTAGTGCTGAAAATTCATTGTCTGCTGGCGCTGTACACTTTTTCTAAGTGTTGCAATATCTCATGAAGGAAATACTGGACAATCAAATTAATGACTTTCCAGGCTTCAGGATGCCTTCTACACTATATAAAGGTGGAAATGTACATTGGAAACGTTTGGTTTAGCTGTTATAAAAGTTTGGTTTTTTAGTGCTGTAAATGCATTTTCAGCTCGCGCTGTACACATTTGCTATGAGAGGCATTATCTCAGAAGGGAAATATTGGACAATCAAATTAATGACTGCCCAGGCTTCAGGATGTCTTTTTACACTATATAAAGGTGGAAATTTACATTGGAAACGTTTGGTTTAGCTGTTATAAAAGTTTGGTTTTTTTAGTGCTGAAAATGCATTTTCAGCTCGCACTGTACACATTTGCTGTGTGAGGCATTATCTCATAAGGGAAATACTGGACAATCAAATTAATGACTGCCCAGGTTTCAGGATGTCTTTTTACACTATATAAAGGTGGAAATTTACATTGGAAACGTTTGGTTTAGCTGTTATAAAAGTTTGGTTTTTTAGTGCTGAAAATGCATTTTCAGCTCGCACTGTACACATTTGCTATGTGAGGCATTATCTCATAAGGGAAATACTGGACAATCAAATTAATGACTTCCCAGGCTTCAGGATGCCTTTTTACACTCTATAAATGTGGAAATTTACATTGGAAACGTTTGGTTTAGCTGTTAATGAAGTTTCGTTTTTTTAGTGCTGAAAATTCATTGTCTGCTGGCGCTGTACACTTTTTCTAAGTGTTGCAATATCTCATGAAGGAAATACTGGACAATCAAATTAATGACTTTCCAGGCTTCAGGATGCCTTTCTACACTATATAAAGGTGGAAATTTACATTGGAAACGTTTGGTTTAGCTGTTATAAAAGTTTGGTTTTTTAGTGCTGTAAATGCATTTTCAGCTCGCGCTGTACACATTTGCTATGAGAGGCATTATCTCATAAGGGAAATATTGGACAATCAAATTAATGACTGCCCAGGCTTCAGGATGTCTTTTTACACTATATAAGGGTGGAAATTTACATTGGAAACGTTTAGTTTAGCTGTTAATGAAGTTTCGTTTTTTTAGTGCTGAAAATTCATTGTCTGCTGGCGCTGTACACTTTTTCTAAGTGTTGCAATATCTCATGAAGGAAATACTGGACAATCAAATTAATGACTTTCCAGGCTTCAGGATGCCTTTCTACACTATATAAAGGTGGAAATGTACATTGGAAACGTTTGGTTTAGCTGTTATAAAAGTTTGGTTTTTTAGTGCTGTAAATGCATTTTCAGCTCGCGCTGTACACATTTGCTATGAGAGGCATTATCTCAGAAGGGAAATATTGGACAATCAAATTAATGACTGCCCAGGCTTCAGGATGTCTTTTTACACTATATAAAGGTGGAAATTTACATTGGAAACGTTTGGTTTAGCTGTTATAAAAGTTTGGTTTTTTTAGTGCTGAAAATGCATTTTCAGCTCGCACTGTACACATTTGCTGTGTGAGGCATTATCTCATAAGGGAAATACTGGACAATCAAATTAATGACTGCCCAGGTTTCAGGATGTCTTTTTACACTATATAAAGGTGGAAATTTACATTGGAAACGTTTGGTTTAGCTGTTATAAAAGTTTGGTTTTTTAGTGCTGAAAATGCATTTTCAGCTCGCACTGTACACATTTGCTATGTGAGGCATTATCTCATAAGGGAAATACTGGACAATCAAATTAATGACTTCCCAGGCTTCAGGATGCCTTTTTACACTCTATAAATGTGGAAATTTACATTGGAAACGTTTGGTTTAGCTGTTAATGAAGTTTCGTTTTTTTAGTGCTGAAAATTCATTGTCTGCTGGCGCTGTACACTTTTTCTAAGTGTTGCAATATCTCATGAAGGAAATACTGGACAATCAAATTAATGACTTTCCAGGCTTCAGGATGCCTTTCTACACTATATAAAGGTGGAAATTTACATTGGAAACGTTTGGTTTAGCTGTTATAAAAGTTTGGTTTTTTAGTGCTGTAAATGCATTTTCAGCTCGCGCTGTACACATTTGCTATGAGAGGCATTATCTCAGAAGGGAAATATTGGACAATCAAATTAATGACTGCCCAGGCTTCAGGATGTCTTTTTACACTATATAAGGGTGGAAATTTACATTGGAAACGTTTAGTTTAGCTGTTAATTAAGTTTCGTTTTTTTAGTGCTGAAAATTCATTGTCTGCTGGCGCTGTACACTTTTTCTAAGTGTTGCAATATCTCATGAAGGAAATACTGGACAATCAAATTAATGACTTTCCAGGCTTCAGGATGCCTTCTACACTATATAAAGGTGGAAATGTACATTGGAAACGTTTGGTTTAGCTGTTATAAAAGTTTGGTTTTTTAGTGCTGTAAATGCATTTTCAGCTCGCGCTGTACACATTTGCTATGAGAGGCATTATCTCAGAAGGGAAATATTGGACAATCAAATTAATGACTGCCCAGGCTTCAGGATGTCTTTTTACACTATATAAAGGTGGAAATTTACATTGGAAACGTTTGGTTTAGCTGTTATAAAAGTTTGGTTTTTTTAGTGCTGAAAATGCATTTTCAGCTCGCACTGTACACATTTGCTGTGTGAGGCATTATCTCATAAGGGAAATACTGGACAATCAAATTAATGACTGCCCAGGTTTCAGGATGTCTTTTTACACTATATAAAGGTGGAAATTTACATTGGAAACGTTTGGTTTAGCTGTTATAAAAGTTTGGTTTTTTAGTGCTGAAAATGCATTTTCAGCTCGCACTGTACACATTTGCTATGTGAGGCATTATCTCATAAGGGAAATACTGGACAATCAAATTAATGACTTCCCAGGCTTCAGGATGCCTTTTTACACTCTATAAATGTGGAAATTTACATTGGAAACGTTTGGTTTAGCTGTTAATGAAGTTTCGTTTTTTTAGTGCTGAAAATTCATTGTCTGCTGGCGCTGTACACTTTTTCTAAGTGTTGCAATATCTCATGAAGGAAATACTGGACAATCAAATTAATGACTTTCCAGGCTTCAGGATGCCTTTCTACACTATATAAAGGTGGAAATTTACATTGGAAACGTTTGGTTTAGCTGTTATAAAAGTTTGGTTTTTTAGTGCTGTAAATGCATTTTCAGCTCGCGCTGTACACATTTGCTATGAGAGGCATTATCTCATAAGGGAAATATTGGACAATCAAATTAATGACTGCCCAGGCTTCAGGATGTCTTTTTACACTATATAAGGGTGGAAATTTACATTGGAAACGTTTAGTTTAGCTGTTAATGAAGTTTCGTTTTTTTAGTGCTGAAAATTCATTGTCTGCTGGCGCTGTACACTTTTTCTAAGTGTTGCAATATCTCATGAAGGAAATACTGGACAATCAAATTAATGACTTTCCAGGCTTCAGGATGCCTTTCTACACTATATAAAGGTGGAAATGTACATTGGAAACGTTTGGTTTAGCTGTTATAAAAGTTTGGTTTTTTAGTGCTGTAAATGCATTTTCAGCTCGCGCTGTACACATTTGCTATGAGAGGCATTATCTCAGAAGGGAAATATTGGACAATCAAATTAATGACTGCCCAGGCTTCAGGATGTCTTTTTACACTATATAAAGGTGGAAATTTACATTGGAAACGTTTGGTTTAGCTGTTATAAAAGTTTGGTTTTTTTAGTGCTGAAAATGCATTTTCAGCTCGCACTGTACACATTTGCTGTGTGAGGCATTATCTCATAAGGGAAATACTGGACAATCAAATTAATGACTGCCCAGGTTTCAGGATGTCTTTTTACACTATATAAAGGTGGAAATTTACATTGGAAACGTTTGGTTTAGCTGTTATAAAAGTTTGGTTTTTTAGTGCTGAAAATGCATTTTCAGCTCGCACTGTACACATTTGCTATGTGAGGCATTATCTCATAAGGGAAATACTGGACAATCAAATTAATGACTTCCCAGGCTTCAGGATGCCTTTTTACACTCTATAAATGTGGAAATTTACATTGGAAACGTTTGGTTTAGCTGTTAATGAAGTTTCGTTTTTTTAGTGCTGAAAATTCATTGTCTGCTGGCGCTGTACACTTTTTCTAAGTGTTGCAATATCTCATGAAGGAAATACTGGACAATCAAATTAATGACTTTCCAGGCTTCAGGATGCCTTTCTACACTATATAAAGGTGGAAATTTACATTGGAAACGTTTGGTTTAGCTGTTATAAAAGTTTGGTTTTTTAGTGCTGTAAATGCATTTTCAGCTCGCGCTGTACACATTTGCTATGAGAGGCATTATCTCAGAAGGGAAATATTGGACAATCAAATTAATGACTGCCCAGGCTTCAGGATGTCTTTTTACACTATATAAAGGTGGAAATTTACATTGGAAACGTTTGGTTTAGCTGTTATAAAAGTTTGTTTTTTTTAGTGCTGAAAATGCATTTTCAGCTCGCACTGTACACATTTGCTGTGTGAGGCATTATCTCATAAGGGAAATACTGGACAATCAAATTAATGACTGCCCAGGCTTCAGGATGTCTTTTTACACTATATAAAGGTGGAAATTTACATTGGAAACGTTTGGTTTAGCTGTTATAAATGTTTGTTTTTTTAGTGCTGAAAATGCATTTTCAGCTCGCACTGTACGCATTTGCTATGTGAGGCATTATCTCATAAGGGAAATACTGGACAATCAAATTAATGACTTCCCAGGCTTCAGGATGCCTTTTTACACTCTATAAATGTGGAAATTTACATTGGAAACGTTTGGTTTAGCTGTTAATGAAGTTTCGTTTTTTTAGTGCTGAAAATTCATTGTCTGCTGGCGCTGTACACTTTTTCTAAGTGTTGCAATATCTCATGAAGGAAATACTGGACAATCAAATTAATGACTTTCCAGGCTTCAGGATGCCTTTCTACACTATATAAAGGTGGAAATTTACATTGGAAACGTTTGGTTTAGCTGTTATAAAAGTTTGGTTTTTTAGTGCTGTAAATGCATTTTCAGCTCGCGCTGTACACATTTGCTATGAGAGGCATTATCTCATAAGGGAAATATTGGACAATCAAATTAATGACTGCCCAGGCTTCAGGATGTCTTTTTACACTATATAAGGGTGGAAATTTACATTGGAAACGTTTAGTTTAGCTGTTAATGAAGTTTCGTTTTTTTAGTGCTGAAAATTCATTGTCTGCTGGCGCTGTACACTTTTTCTAAGTGTTGCAATATCTCATGAAGGAAATACTGGACAATCAAATTAATGACTTTCCAGGCTTCAGGATGCCTTTCTACACTCTATAAAGGTGGAAATGTACATTGGAAACGTTTGGTTTAGCTGTTATAAAAGTTTGGTTTTTTAGTGCTGTAAATGCATTTTCAGCTCGCGCTGTACACATTTGCTATGAGAGGCATTATCTCAGAAGGGAAATATTGGACAATCAAATTAATGACTGCCCAGGCTTCAGGATGTCTTTTTACACTATATAAAGGTGGAAATTTACATTGGAAACGTTTGGTTTAGCTGTTATAAAAGTTTGGTTTTT
The DNA here is from genome assembly GCF_059441095.1 of Idiotropiscis lumnitzeri. Taxonomy (NCBI): domain Eukaryota; kingdom Metazoa; phylum Chordata; class Actinopteri; order Syngnathiformes; family Syngnathidae; genus Idiotropiscis; species Idiotropiscis lumnitzeri. The sequence goes on from NW_028283612.1 coordinate 871,121, forward strand.
TAGTGCTGAAAATGCATTTTCAGCTCGCACTGTACACATTTGCTATGTGAGGCATTATCTCATAAGGGAAATACTGGACAATCAAATTAATGACTTCCCAGGCTTCAGGATGCCTTTTTACACTCTATAAATGTGGAAATTTACATTGGAAACGTTTGGTTTAGCTGTTAATGAAGTTTCGTTTTTTTAGTGCTGAAAATTCATTGTCTGCTGGCTGTACACTTTTTCTAAGTGTTGCAATATCTCATGAAGGAAATACTGGACAATCAAATTAATGACTTTCCAGGCTTCAGGATGCCTTTCTACACTATATAAAGGTGGAAATGTACATTGGAAACGTTTGGTTTAGCTGTTATAAAAGTTTGGTTTTTTAGTGCTGTAAATTCATTGTCTGCTGGCGCTGTACACTTTTTCTAAGTGTTGCAATATCTCATGAAGGAAATACTGGACAATCAAATTAATGACTTTCCAGGCTTCAGGATGCCTTTCTACACTATATAAAGGTGGAAATTTACATTGGAAACGTTTGGTTTAGCTGTTATAAAAGTTTGGTTTTTTAGTGCTGAAAATGCATTTTCAGCTCGCGCTGTACACATTTGCTATGAGAGGCATTATCTCATAAGGGAAATATTGGACAATCAAATTAATGACTGCCCAGGCTTCAGGATGTCTTTTTACACTATATAAGGGTGGAAATTTACATTGGAAACGTTTAGTTTAGCTGTTAATGAAGTTTCGTTTTTTTAGTGCTGAAAATTCATTGTCTGCTGGCGCTGTACACTTTTTCTAAGTGTTGCAATATCTCATGAAGGAAATACTGGACAATCAAATTAATGACTTTCCAGGCTTCAGGATGCCTTTCTACACTATATAAAGGTGGAAATGTACATTGGAAACGTTTGGTTTAGCTGTTATAAAAGTTTGGTTTTTTAGTGCTGTAAATGCATTTTCAGCTCGCGCTGTACACATTTGCTATGAGAGGCATTATCTCAGAAGGGAAATATTGGACAATCAAATTAATGACTGCCCAGGCTTCAGGATGTCTTTTTACACTATATAAAGGTGGAAATTTACATTGGAAACGTTTGGTTTAGCTGTTATAAAAGTTTGGTTTTTTTAGTGCTGAAAATGCATTTTCAGCTCGCACTGTACACATTTGCTGTGTGAGGCATTATCTCATAAGGGAAATACTGGACAATCAAATTAATGACTGCCCAGGCTTCAGGATGTCTTTTTACACTATATAAAGGTGGAAATTTACATTGGAAACGTTTGGTTTAGCTGTTATAAAAGTTTGGTTTTTTAGTGCTGAAAATGCATTTTCAGCTCGCACTGTACACATTTGCTATGTGAGGCATTATCTCATAAGGGAAATACTGGACAATCAAATTAATGACTTCCCAGGCTTCAGGATGCCTTTTTACACTATAAATGTGGAAATTTACATTGGAAACGTTTGGTTTAGCTGTTAATGAAGTTTCGTTTTTTTAGTGCTGAAAATTCATTGTCTGCTGGCGCTGTACACTTTTTCTAAGTGTTGCAATATCTCATGAAGGAAATACTGGACAATCAAATTAATGACTTTCCAGGCTTCAGGATGCCTTTCTACACTATATAAAGGTGGAAATTTACATTGGAAACGTTTGGTTTAGCTGTTATAAAAGTTTGGTTTTTTAGTGCTGTAAATGCATTTTCAGCTCGCGCTGTACACATTTGCTATGAGAGGCATTATCTCATAAGGGAAATATTGGACAATCAAATTAATGACTGCCCAGGCTTCAGGATGTCTTTTTACACTATATAAGGGTGGAAATTTACATTGGAAACGTTTAGTTTAGCTGTTAATGAAGTTTCGTTTTTTTAGTGCTGAAAATTCATTGTCTGCTGGCGCTGTACACTTTTTCTAAGTGTTGCAATATCTCATGAAGGAAATACTGGACAATCAAATTCATGACTTTCCATGCTTCAGGATGCCTTTCTACACTATATAAAGGTGGAAATGTACATTGGAAACGTTTGGTTTAGCTGTTATAAAAGTTTGGTTTTTTAGTGCTGTAAATGCATTTTCAGCTCGCGCTGTACACATTTGCTATGAGAGGCATTATCTCAGAAGGGAAATATTGGACAATCAAATTAATGACTGCCCAGGCTTCAGGATGTCTTTTTACACTATATAAAGGTGGAAATTTACATTGGAAACGTTTGGTTTAGCTGTTATAAAAGTTTGGTTTTTTTAGTGCTGAAAATGCATTTTCAGCTCGCACTGTACACATTTGCTGTGTGAGGCATTATCTCATAAGGGAAATACTGGACAATCAAATTAATGACTGCCCAGGCTTCAGGATGTCTTTTTACACTATATAAAGGTGGAAATTTACATTGGAAACGTTTGGTTTAGCTGTTATAAAAGTTTGGTTTTTTAGTGCTGAAAATGCATTTTCAGCTCGCACTGTACACATTTGCTATGTGAGGCATTATCTCATAAGGGAAATACTGGACAATCAAATTAATGACTTCCCAGGCTTCAGGATGCCTTTTTACACTCTATAAATGTGGAAATTTACATTGGAAACGTTTGGTTTAGCTGTTAATGAAGTTTCGTTTTTTTAGTGCTGAAAATTCATTGTCTGCTGGCGCTGTACACTTTTTCTAAGTGTTGCAATATCTCATGAAGGAAATACTGGATAATCAAATTAATGACTTTCCAGGCTTCAGGATGCCTTTCTACACTATATAAAGGTGGAAATGTACATTGGAAACGTTTGGTTTAGCTGTTATAAAAGTTTGGTTTTTTAGTGCTGTAAATGCATTTTCATCTCGCGCTGTACACATTTGCTATGAGAGGCATTATCTCATAAGGGAAATATTAGACAATCAAATTAATGACTGCCCAGGCTTCAGGATGTCTTTTTACACTATATAAGGGTGGAAATTTACATCGGAAACGTTTAGTTTAGCTGTTAATGAAGTTTCGTTTTTTTAGTGCTGAAAATTCATTGTCTGCTGGCGCTGTACACTTTTTCTAAGTGTTGCAATATCTCATGAAGGAAATACTGGACAATCAAATTAATGACTTTCCAGGCTTCAGGATGCCTTTCTACACTATATAAAGGTGGAAATTTACATTGGAAACGTTTGGTTTAGCTGTTATAAAAGTTTGTTTTTTTAGTGCTGTAAATGCATTTTCAGCTCGCGCTGTACACATTTGCTATGAGAGGCATTATCTCATAAAGGAAATATTGGACAATCAAATTAATGACTGCCCAGGCTTCAGGATGTCTTTTTACACTATATAAAGGTGGAAATTTACATTGGAAACGTTTAGTTTAGCTGTTAATGAAGTTTCGTTTTTTTTAGTGCTGAAAATGCATTGTCTGCTGGCGCTGTACACTTTTTCTAAGTGTTGCAATATCTCATGAAGGAAATACTGGACAATCAAATTAATGACTTTCCAGGCTTCAGGATGCCTTTCTACACTATATAAAGGTGGAAATTTACATTGGAAACGTTTGGTTTAGCTGTTATAAAAGTTTGGTTTTTTAGTGCTGTAAATGCATTTTCAGCTCGCGCTGTACACATTTGCTATGAGAGGCATTATCTCATAAGGGAAATATTGGACAATCAAATTAATGACTGCCCAGGCTTCAGGATGTCTTTTTACACTATATAAAGGTGGAAATTTACATTGGAAACGTTTAGTTTAGCTGTTAATGAAGTTTCGTTTTTTTTAGTGCTGAAAATGCATTGTCTGCTGGCGCTGTACACTTTTTCTAAGTGTTGCAATATCTCATGAAGGAAATACTGGACAATCAAATTAATGACTTTCCAGGCTTCAGGATGCCTTTCTACACTATATAAAGGTGGAAATTTACATTGGAAACGTTTGGTTTAGCTGTTATAAAAGTTTGGTTTTTTAGTGCTGTAAATGCATTTTCAGCTCGCGCTGTACACATTTGCTATGAGAGGCATTATCTCATAAGGGAAATATTGGACAATCAAATTAATGACTGCCCAGGCTTCAGGATGTCATTTTACACTATATAAAGGTGGAAATTTACATTGGAAACGTTTGGTTTAGCTGTTATAAAAGTTTGGATTTTTAGTGCTGTAAATGCATTTTCAGCTCGCGCTGTACACATTTGCTATGAGAGGCATTATCTCATAAGGGAAATATTGGACAATCAAATTAATGGCTGCCCAGGCTTCAGGATGTCTTTTTACTCTATATAAAGTTGGAAATTTACATTGGAAACGTTTAGTTTAGCTGTTAATGAAGTTTCGTTTTTTAGTGCTGAAAATTCATTGTCTGCTGGCGCTGTACACTTTTTCTAAGTGTTGCAATATCTCATGAAGGAAATACTGGACAATCAAATCAATGACTTTCCAGGCTTCAGGATGCCTTTCTACACTATATAAAGGTGGAAATGTACATTGGAAACGTTTGGTTTAGCTGTTATAAAAGTTTGGTTTTTTTAGTGCTGAAAATGCATTTTCAGCTCGCACTGTACACATTTGCTATGTGAGGCATTATCTCATAAGGGAAATACTGGACAATCAAATTAATGACTGCCCAGGCTTCAGGATGTCTTTTTACACTATATAAAGGTGGAAATTTACATTGGAAACGTTTGGTTTAGCTGTTATAAAAGTTTGTTTTTTTAGTGCTGAAAATGCATTTTCAGCTCGCACTGTACACATTTGCTATGTGAGGCATTATCTCATAAGGGAAATACTGGACAATCAAATTAATGACTTCCCAGGCTTCAGGATGCCTTTTTACACTCTATAAATGTGGAAATTTACATTGGAAACGTTTGGTTTAGCTGTTAATGAAGTTTCGTTTTTTTAGTGCTGAAAATTCATTGTCTGCTGGCGCTGTACACTTTTTCTAAGTGTTGCAATATCTCATGAAGGAAATACTGGATAATCAAATTAATGACTTTCCAGGCTTCAGGATGCCTTTCTACACTATATAAAGGTGGAAATGTACATTGGAAACGTTTGGTTTAGCTGTTATAAAAGTTTGGTTTTTTAGTGCTGTAAATGCATTTTCAGCTCGCGCTGTACACATTTGCTATGAGAGGCATTATCTCATAAGGGAAATATTAGACAATCAAATTAATGACTGCCCAGGCTTCAGGATGTCTTTTTACACTATATAAGGGTGGAAATTTACATCGGAAACGTTTAGTTTAGCTGTTAATGAAGTTTCGTTTTTTTAGTGCTGAAAATTCATTGTCTGCTGGCGCTGTACACTTTTTCTAAGTGTTGCAATATCTCATGAAGGAAATACTGGACAATCAAATTAATGACTTTCCAGGCTTCAGGATGCCTTTCTACACTATATAAAGGTGGAAATTTACATTGGAAACGTTTGGTTTAGCTGTTATAAAAGTTTGGTTTTTTAGTGCTGTAAATGCATTTTCAGCTCGCGCTGTACACATTTGCTATGAGAGGCATTATCTCATAAAGGAAATATTGGACAATCAAATTAATGACTGCCCAGGCTTCAGGATGTCTTTTTACACTATATAAAGGTGGAAATTTACATTGGAAACGTTTAGTTTAGCTGTTAATGAAGTTTCGTTTTTTTTAGTGCTGAAAATGCATTGTCTGCTGGCGCTGTACACTTTTTCTAAGTGTTGCAATATCTCATGAAGGAAATACTGGACAATCAAATTAATGACTTTCCAGGCTTCAGGATGCCTTTCTACACTATATAAAGGTGGAAATTTACATTGGAAACGTTTGGTTTAGCTGTTATAAAAGTTTGGTTTTTTAGTGCTGTAAATGCATTTTCAGCTCGCGCTGTACACATTTGCTATGAGAGGCATTATCTCATAAGGGAAATATTGGACAATCAAATTAATGACTGCCCAGGCTTCAGGATGTCTTTTTACACTATATAAAGGTGGAAATTTACATTGGAAACGTTTGGTTTAGCTGTTATAAAAGTTTGGATTTTTAGTGCTGTAAATGCATTTTCAGCTCGCGCTGTACACATTTGCTATGAGAGGCATTATCTCATAAGGGAAATATTGGACAATCAAATTAATGGCTGCCCAGGCTTCAGGATGTCTTTTTACTCTATATAAAGTTGGAAATTTACATTGGAAACGTTTAGTTTAGCTGTTAATGAAGTTTCGTTTTTTTAGTGCTGAAAATTCATTGTCTGCTGGCGCTGTACACTTTTTCTAAGTGTTGCAATATCTCATGAAGGAAATACTGGACAATCAAATCAATGACTTTCCAGGCTTCAGGATGCCTTTCTACACTATATAAAGGTGGAAATGTACATTGGAAACGTTTGGTTTAGCTGTTATAAAAGTTTGGTTTTTTTAGTGCTGAAAATGCATTTTCAGCTCGCACTGTACACATTTGCTATGTGAGGCATTATCTCATAAGGGAAATACTGGACAATCAAATTAATGACTGCCCAGGCTTCAGGATGTCTTTTTACACTATATAAAGGTGGAAATTTACATTGGAAACGTTTGGTTTAGCTGTTATAAAAGTTTGTTTTTTTAGTGCTGAAAATGCATTTTCAGCTCGCACTGTACACATTTGCTATGTGAGGCATTATCTCATAAGGGAAATACTGGACAATCAAATTAATGACTTCCCAGGCTTCAGGATGCCTTTTTACACTCTATAAATGTGGAAATTTACATTGGAAACGTTTGGTTTAGCTGTTAATGAAGTTTCGTTTTTTTAGTGCTGAAAATTCATTGTCTGCTGGCGCTGTACACTTTTTCTAAGTGTTGCAATATCTCATGAAGGAAATACTGGACAATCAAATTAATGACTTTCCAGGCTTCAGGATGCCTTTCTACACTATATAAAGGTGGAAATTTACATTGGAAACGTTTGGTTTAGCTGTTATAAAAGTTTGGTTTTTTAGTGCTGTAAATGCATTTTCAGCTCGCGCTGTACACATTTGCTATGAGAGGCATTATCTCATAAGGGAAATATTGGACAATCAAATTAATGACTGCCCAGGCTTCAGGATGTATTTTTACACTATATAAGGGTGGAAATTTACATTGGAAACGTTTAGTTTAGCTGTTAATGAAGTTTCGTTTTTTTAGTGCTGAAAATTCATTGTCTGCTGGCGCTGTACACTTTTTCTAAGTGTTGCAATATCTCATGAAGGAAATACTGGACAATCGAATTAATGACTTTCCAGGCTTCAGGATGCCTTTCTACACTATATAAAGGTGGAAATGTACATTGGAAACGTTTGGTTTAGCTGTTATAAAAGTTTGTTTTTTTAGTGCTGTAAATGCATTTTCAGCTCGCGCTGTACACATTTGCTATGAGAGGCATTATCTCAGAAGGGAAATATTGGACAATCAAATTAATGACTGCCCAGGCTTCAGGATGTCTTTTTACACTATATAAAGGTGGAAATTTACATTGGAAACGTTTGGTTTAGCTGTTATAAAAGTTTGGTTTTTTTAGTGCTGAAAATGCATTTTCAGCTCGCACTGTACACTTTTGCTATGTGAGGCATTATCTCATAAGGGAAATACTGGACAATCAAATTAATGACTGCCCAGGCTTCAGGATGTCTTTTTACACTATATAAAGGTGGAAATTTACATTGGAAACGTTTGGTTTAGCTGTTATAAAAGTTTGGTTTTTTAGTGCTGTAAATGCATTTTCAGCTCGCGCTGTACACATTTGCTATGAGAGGCATTATCTCATAAGGGAAATATTGGACAATCAAATTAATGACTGCCCAGGCTTCAGGATGTATTTTTACACTATATAAGGGTGGAAATTTACATTGGAAACGTTTAGTTTAGCTGTTAATGAAGTTTCGTTTTTTTAGTGCTGAAAATTCATTGTCTGCTGGCGCTGTACACTTTTTCTAAGTGTTGCAATATCTCATGAAGGAAATACTGGACAATCAAATTAATGACTTTCCAGGCTTCAGGATGCCTTTCTACACTATATAAAGGTGGAAATGTACATTGGAAACGTTTGGTTTAGCTGTTATAAAAGTTTGGTTTTTTAGTGCTGTAAATGCATTTTCAGCTCGCGCTGTACACATTTGCTATGAGAGGCATTATCTCATAAGGGAAATACTGGACAATCAAATTAATGACTTCCCAGGCTTCAGGATGCCTTTTTACACTCTATAAATGTGGAAATTTACATTGGAAACGTTTGGTTTAGCTGTTAATGAAGTTTCGTTTTTTTAGTGCTGAAAATTCATTGTCTGCTGGCGCTGTACACTTTTTCTAAGTGTTGCAATATCTCATGAAGGAAATACTGGACAATCAAATTAATGACTTTCCAGGCTTCAGGATGCCTTTCTACACTATATAAAGGTGGAAATGTACATTGGAAACGTTTGGTTTAGCTGTTATAAAAGTTTGGTTTTTTAGTGCTGTAAATGCATTTTCAGCTCGCGCTGTACACATTTGCTATGAGAGGCATTATCTCATAAGGGAAATATTAGACAATCAAATTAATGACTGCCCAGGCTTCAGGATGTCTTTTTACACTATATAAGGGTGGAAATTTACATCGGAAACGTTTAGTTTAGCTGTTAATGAAGTTTCGTTTTTTTAGTGCTGAAAATTCATTGTCTGCTGGCGCTATACACTTTTTCTAAGTGTTGCAATATCTCATGAAGGAAATACTGGACAATCAAATTAATGACTTTCCAGGCTTCAGGATGCCTTTCTACACTATATAAAGGTGGAAATGTACATTGGAAACGTTTGGTTTAGCTGTTATAAAAGTTTGGTTTTTTAGTGCTGTAAATGCATTTTCAGCTCGCGCTGTACACATTTGCTATGAGAGGCATTATCTCAAAAGGGAAATATTGGACAATCAAATTAATGACTGCCCAGGCTTCAGGATGTCTTTTTACACTATAAAAAGGTGGAAATTTACATTGGAAACGTTTGGTTTAGCTGTTATAAAAGTTTGGTTTTTTAGTGCTGAAAATGCATTTTCAGCTCGCACTGTACACATTTGCTATGTGAGGCATTATCTCATAAGGGAAATACTGGACAATCAAATTAATGACTTCCCAGGCTTCAGGATGCCTTTTTACACTCTATAAATGTGGAAATTTACATTAGAAACGTTTGGTTTAGCTGTTAATGAAGTTTCGTTTTTTTAGTGCTGAAAATTCATTGTCTGCTGGCGCTGTACACTTTTTCTAAGTGTTGCAATATCTCATGAAGGAAATACTGGACAATCAAATTAATGACTTTCCAGGCTTCAGGATGCCTTTCTACACTATATAAAGGTGGAAATTTACATTGGAAACGTTTGGTTTAGCTGTTATAAAAGTTTGGTTTTTTAGTGCTGTAAATGCATTTTCAGCTCGCGCTGTACACATTTGCTATGAGAGGCATTATCTCATAAGGGAAATATTGGACAATCAAATTAATGACTGCCCAGGCTTCAGGATGTCTTTTTACACTATATAAAGGTGGAAATTTACATTGGAAACGTTTAGTTTAGCTGTTAATGAAGTTTCGTTTTTTTTAGTGCTGAAAATTCATTGTCTGCTGGCGCTGTACACTTTTTCTAAGTGTTGCAATATCTCATGAAGGAAATACTGGACAATCAAATTAATGACTTTCCAGGCTTCAGGAGGCCTTTCTACACTATATAAAGGTGGAAATTTACATTGGAAACGTTTGGTTTAGCTGTTATAAAAGTTTGGTTTTTTAGTGCTGTAAATGCATTTTCAGCTCGCGCTGTACACATTTGCTATGAGAGGCATTATCTCATAAGGGAAATATTGGACAATCAAATTAATGACTGCCCAGGCTTCAGGATGTCTTTTTACACTATATAAAGGTGGAAATTTACATTGGAAACGTTTGGTTTAGCTGTTATAAAAGTTTGGTTTTTTAGTGCTGTAAATGCATTTTCAGCTCGCGCTGTACACATTTGCTACGAGAGGCATTATCTCATAAGGGAAATATTGGACAATCAAATTAATGGCTGCCCAGGCTTCAGGATGTCTTTTTACTCTATATAAAGTTGGAAATTTACATTGGAAACGTTTAGTTTAGCTGTTAATGAAGTTTCGTTTTTTTAGTGCTGAAAATTCATTGTCTGCTGGCGCTGTACACTTTTTCTAAGTGTTGCAATATCTCATGAAGGAAATACTGTACAATCAAATCAATGACTTTCCAGGCTTCAGGATGCCTTTCTACACTATATAAAGGTGGAAATGTACATTGGAAACGTTTGGTTTAGCTGTTATAAAAGTTTGTTTTTTTAGTGCTGAAAATGCATTTTCAGCTCGCGCTGTACACATTTGCTATGAGAGGCATTGTCTCATAAGGGAAATATTGGACAATCAAATTAATGACGGCCTAGGCTTCAGGATGTCTTTTTACACTATATAAAGGTGGAAATTTACATTGGAAACGTTTGGTTTAGCTGTTATAAAAGTTTGGTTTTTTTAGTGCTGAAAATGCATTTTCAGCTCGCACTGTACACATTTGCTATGTGAGGCATTATCTCATAAGGGAAATACTGGACAATCAAATTAATGACTGCCCAGGCTTCAGGATGTCTTTTTACACTATATAAAGGTGGAAATTTACATTGGAAACGTTTGGTTTAGCTGTTATAAAAGTTTGTTTTTTTAGTGCTGAAAATGCATTTTCAGCTCGCACTGTACACATTTGCTATGAGAGGCATTATCTCATAAGGGAAATATTGGCCAATCAAATTAATGACTGCCCAGGCTTCAGGATGTATTTTTACACTATATAAGGGTGGAAATTTACATTGGAAACGTTTAGTTTAGCTGTTAATGAAGTTTCGTTTTTTTAGTGCTGAAAATTCATTGTCTGCTGGCGCTGTACACTTTTTCTAAGTGTTGCAATATCTCATGAAGGAAATACTGGACAATCAAATTAATGACTTTCCAGGCTTCAGGATGCCTTTCTACACTATATAAAGGTGGAAATTTACATTGGAAACGTTTGGTTTAGCTGTTATAAAAGTTTGGTTTTTTAGTGCTGTAAATGCATTTTCAGCTCGCGCTGTACACATTTGCTATGAGAGGCATTATCTCATAAGGGAAATATTGGCCAATCAAATTAATGACTGCCCAGGCTTCAGGATGTATTTTTACACTATATAAGGGTGGAAATTTACATTGGAAACGTTTAGTTTAGCTGTTAATGAAGTTTCGTTTTTTTAGTGCTGAAAATTCATTGTCTGCTGGCGCTGTACACTTTTTCTAAGTGTTGCAATATCTCATGAAGGAAATACTGGACAATCAAATTAATGACTTTCCAGGCTTCAGGATGCCTTTCTACACTATATAAAGGTGGAAATGTACATTGGAAACGATTGGTTTAGCTGTTATAAAAGTTTGGTTTTTTAGTGCTGTAAATGCATTTTCATCTCGCGCTGTACACATTTGCTATGAGAGGCATTATCTCAGAAGGGAAATATTGGACAATCAAATTAATGACTGCCCAGGCTTCAGGATGTCTTTTTACACTATATAAAGGTGGAAATTTACATTGGAAACGTTTGGTTTAGCTGTTATAAAAGTTTGGTTTTTTTAGTGCTGAAAATGCATTTTTAGCTCGCACTGTACACATTTGCTGTGTGAGGCATTATCTCATAAGGGAAATACTGGACAATCAAATTAATGACTGCCCAGGCTTCAGGATGTCTTTTTACACTATATAAAGGTGGAAATTTACATTGGAAACGTTTGGTTTAGCTGTTATAAAAGTTTGGTTTTTTAGTGCTGAAAATGCATTTTCAGCTCGCACTGTACACATTTGCTATGTGAGGCATTATCTCATAAGGGAAATACTGGACAATCAAATTAATGACTTCCCAGGCTTCAGGATGCCTTTTTACACTCTATAAATGTGGAAATTTACATTGGAAACGTTTGGTTTAGCTGTTAATGAAGTTTCGTTTTTTTTAGTGCTGAAAATTCATTGTCTGCTGGCGCTGTACACTTTTTCTAAGTGTTGCAATATCTCATGAAGGAAATACTGGACAATCAAATTAATGACTTTCCAGGCTTCAGGATGCCTTTCTACACTATATAAAGGTGGAAATTTACATTGGAAACGTTTGGTTTAGCTGTTATAAAAGTTTGGTTTTTTAGTGCTGTAAATGCATTTTCAGCTCGCGCTGTACACATTTGCTATGAGAAGCATTATCTCATAAGGGAAATATTGGACAATCAAATTAATGACTGCCCAGGCTTCAGGATGTCTTTTTACACTATATAAGGGTGGAAATTTACATTGGAAACGTTTAGTTTAGCTGTTAATGAAGTTTCGTTTTTTTAGTGCTGAAAATTCATTGTCTGCTGGCGCTGTACACTTTTTCTAAGTGTTGCAATATCTCATGAAGGAAATACTGGACAATCAAATTAATGACTTTCCAGGCTTCAGGATGCCTTTCTACACTATATAAAGGTGGAAATTTACATTGGAAACGTTTAGTTTAGCTGTTAATGAAGTTTCGTTTTTTTAGTGCTGAAAATTCATTGTCTGCTGGCGCTGTACACTTTTTCTATGTGTTGCAATATCTCATGAAGGAAATACTGGACAATCAAATTAATTACTTTCCAGGCTTCAGGATGCCTTTCTACACTATATAAAGGTGGAAATGTACATTGGAAACGTTTGGTTTAGCTGTTATAAAAGTTTGGTTTTTTAGTGCTGTAAATGCATTTTCAGCTCGCGCTGTACACATTTGCTATGAGAGGCATTATCTCAGAAGGGAAATATTGGACAATCAAATTAATGACTGCCCAGGCTTCAGGATGTCTTTTTACACTATATAAAGGTGGAAATTTACATTGGAAACGTTTGGTTTAGCTGTTATAAAAGTTTGGTTTTTTTAGTGCTGAAAATGCATTTTCAGCTCGCACTGTACACATTTGCTGTGTGAGGCATTATCTCATAAGGGAAATACTGGACAATCAAATTAATGACTGCCCAGGCTTCAGGATGTCTTTTTACACTATATAAAGGTGGAAATTTACATTGGAAACGTTTGGTTTAGCTGTTATAAAAGTTTGGTTTTTTTAGTGCTGAAAATGCATTTTCAGCTCGCACTGTCCACATTTGCTATGTGAGGCATTATCTCATAAGGGAAATACTGGACAATCAAATTAATGACTGCCCAGGCTTCAGGATGTCTTTTTACACTATATAAAGGTGGAAATTTACATTGGAAACGTTTGGTTTAGCTGTTATAAAAGTTTGTTTTTTTAGTGCTGTAAATGCATTTTCAGCTCGCGCTGTACACATTTGCTATGAGAGGCATTATCTCATAAGGGAAATATTGGACAATCAAATTAATGACTGCCCAGGCTTCAGGATGTCTTTTTACACTATATAAAGGTGGAAATATACATTGGAAACGTTTAGTTTAGCTGTTAATGAAGTTTCGTTTTTTTAGTGCTGAAAATTCATTGTCTGCTGGCGCTGTACACTTTTTCTAAGTGTTGCAATATCTCATGAAGGAAATACTGGACAATCAAATTAATGACTTTCCAGGCTTCAGGATGCCTTTCTACACTATATAAAGGTGGAAATGTACATTGGAAACGTTTGGTTTAGCTGTTATAAAAGTTTGGTTTTTTAGTGCTGTAAATGCATTTTCAGCTCGCGCTGTACACATTTGCTATGAGAGGCATTATCTCATAAGGGAAATATTAGACAATCAAATTAATGACTGCCCAGGCTTCAGGATGTCTTTTTACACTATATAAGGGTGGAAATTTACATCGGAAACGTTGAGTTTAGCTGTTAATGAAGTTTCGTTTTTTTAGTGCTGAAAATTCATTGTCTGCTGGCGCTGTACACTTTTTCTAAGTGTTGCAATATCTCATGAAGGAAATACTGGACAATCAAATTAATGACTTTCCAGGCTTCAGGATGCCTTTCTACACTATATAAAGGTGGAAATGTACATTGGAAACGTTTGGTTTAGCTGTTATAAAAGTTTGGTTTTTTAGTGCTGTAAATGCATTTTCAGCTCGCGCTGTACACATTTGCTATGAGAGGCATTATCTCAAAAGGGAAATATTGGACAATCAAATTAATGACTGCCCAGGCTTCAGGATGTCTTTTTACACTATATAAAGGTGGAAATTTACATTGGAAACGTTTGGTTTAGCTGTTATAAAAGTTTGGTTTTTTAGTGCTGTAAATGCATTTTCAGCTCGCACTGTACACATTTGCTATGAGAGGCATTATCTCATAAGGGAAATATTGGACAATCAAATTAATGACTGCCCAAGCTTCTGGATGTCTTTTTACACTATATAAAGGTGGAAATTTACATTGGAAACGTTTAGTTTAGCTGTTAATGAAGTTTCGTTTTTTTTAGTGCTGAAAATTCATTGTCTGCTGGCGCTGTACACTTTTTCTAAGTGTTGCAATATCTCATGAAGGAAATACTGGACAATCAAATTAATGACTTTCCAGGCTTCAGGATGCCTTTCTACACTATATAAAGGTGGAAATTTACATTGGAAACGTTTGGTTTAGCTGTTATAAAAGTTTGGTTTTTTAGTGCTGTAAATGCATTTTCAGCTCGCGCTGTACACATTTGCTATGAGAGGCATTATCTCATAAGGGAAATATTGGACAATCAAATTAATGACTGCCCAGGCTTCAGGATGTCTTTTTACACTATATAAAGGTGGAAATTTACATTGGAAACGTTTGGTTTAGCTGTTATAAAAGTTTGGTTTTTTAGTGCTGTAAATGCATTTTCAGCTCGCGCTGTACACATTTGCTACGAGAGGCATTATCTCATAAGGGAAATATTGGACAATCAAATTAATGGCTGCCCAGGCTTCAGGATGTCTTTTTACTCTATATAAAGTTGGAAATTTACATTGGAAACGTTTAGTTTAGCTGTTAATGAAGTTTCGTTTTTTTAGTGCTGAAAATTCATTGTCTGCTGGCGCTGTACACTTTTTCTAAGTGTTGCAATATCTCATGAAGGAAATACTGGACAATCAAATCAATGACTTTCCAGGCTTCAGGATGCCTTTCTACACTATATAAAGGTGGAAATGTACATTGGAAACGTTTGGTTTAGCTGTTATAAAAGTTTGTTTTTTTAGTGCTGAAAATGCATTTTCAGCTCGCGCTGTACACATTTGCTATGAGAGGCATTGTCTCATAAGGGAAATATTGGACAATCAAATTAATGACTGCCTAGGCTTCAGGATGTCTTTTTACACTATATAAAGGTGGAAATTTACATTGGAAACGTTTGGTTTAGCTGTTATAAAAGTTTGGTTTTTTTAGTGCTGAAAATGCATTTTCAGCTCGCACTGTACACATTTGCTATGTGAGGCATTATCTCATAAGGGAAATACTGGACAATCAAATTAATGACTTCCCAGGCTTCAGGATGCCTTTTTACACTCTATAAATGTGGAAATTTACATTGGAAACGTTTGGTTTAGCTGTTAATGAAGTTTCGTTTTTTTAGTGCTGAAAATTCATTGTCTGGCGCTGTACACTTTTTCTAAGTGTTGCAATATCTCATGAAGGAAATACTGGACAATCAAATTAATGACTTTCCAGGCTTCAGGATGCCTTTCTACACTATATAAAGGTGGAAATTTACATTGGAAACGTTTGGTTTAGCTGTTATAAAAGTTTGGTTTTTTAGTGCTGTAAATGCATTTTCAGCTCGCGCTGTACACATTTGCTATGAGAGGCATTATCTCATAAGGGAAATATTGGACAATCAAATTAATGACTGCCCAGGCTTCAGGATGTATTTTTACACTATATAAGGGTGGAAATTTACATTGGAAACGTTTAGTTTAGCTGTTAATGAAGTTTCGTTTTTTTAGTGCTGAAAATTCATTGTCTGCTGGCGCTGTACACTTTTTCTAAGTGTTGCAATATCTCATGAAGGAAATACTGGACAATCAAATTAATGACTTTCCAGGCTTCAGGATGCCTTTCTACACTATATAAAGGTGGAAATGTACATTGGAAACGTTTGGTTTAGCTGTTATAAAAGTTTGGTTTTTTAGTGCTGTAAATGCATTTTCATCTCGCGCTGTACACATTTGCTATGAGAGGCATTATCTCAGAAGGGAAATATTGGACAATCAAATTAATGACTGCCCAGGCTTCAGGATGTCTTTTTACACTATATAAAGGTGGAAATTTACATTGGAAACGTTTGGTTTAGCTGTTATAAAAGTTTGGTTTTTTTAGTGCTGAAAATGCATTTTCAGCTCGCACTGTACACATTTGCTGTGTGAGGCATTATCTCATAAGGGAAATACTGGACAATCAAATTAATGACTGCCCAGGCTTCAGGATGTCGTTTTACACTATATAAAGGTGGAAATTTACATTGGAAACGTTTGGTTTAGCTGTTATAAAAGTTTGGTTTTTTAGTGCTGAAAATGCATTTTCAGCTCGCACTGTACACATTTGCTATGTGAGGCATTATCTCATAAGGGAAATACTGGACAATCAAATTAATGACTTCCCAGGCTTCAGGATGCCTTTTTACACTCTATAAATGTGGAAATTTACATTGGAAACGTTTGGTTTAGCTGTTAATGAAGTTTCGTTTTTTTAGTGCTGAAAATTCATTGTCTGCTGGCGCTGTACACTTTTTCTAAGTGTTGCAATATCTCATGAAGGAAATACTGGACAATCAAATTAATGACTTTCCAGGCTTCAGGATGCCTTTCTACACTATATAAAGGTGGAAATTTACATTGGAAACGTTTGGTTTAGCTGTTATAAAAGTTTGGTTTTTTAGTGCTGTAAATGCATTTTCAGCTCGCGCTGTACACATTTGCTATGAGAAGCATTATCTCATAAGGGAAATATTGGACAATCAAATTAATGACTGCCCAGGCTTCAGGATGTCTTTTTACACTATATAAGGGTGGAAATTTACATTGGAAACGTTTAGTTTAGCTGTTAATGAAGTTTCGTTTTTTTAGTGCTGAAAATTCATTGTCTGCTGGCGCTGTACACTTTTTCTAAGTGTTGCAATATCTCATGAAGGAAATACTGGACAATCAAATTAATGACTTTCCAGGCTTCAGGATGCCTTTCTACACTATATAAAGGTGGAAATTTACATTGGAAACGTTTAGTTTAGCTGTTAATGAAGTTTCGTTTTTTTAGTGCTGAAAATTCATTGTCTGCTGGCGCTGTACACTTTTTCTATGTGTTGCAATATCTCATGAAGGAAATACTGGACAATCAAATTAATTACTTTCCAGGCTTCAGGATGCCTTTCTACACTATATAAAGGTGGAAATGTACATTGGAAACGTTTGGTTTAGCTGTTATAAAAGTTTGGTTTTTTAGTGCTGTAAATGCATTTTCAGCTCGCGCTGTACACATTTGCTATGAGAGGCATTATCTCAGAAGGGAAATATTGGACAATCAAATTAATGACTGCCCAGGCTTCAAGGATGTCTTTTTACACTATATAAAGGTGGAAATTTACATTGGAAACGTTTGGTTTAGCTGTTATAAAAGTTTGGTTTTTTTAGTGCTGAAAATGCATTTTCAGCTCGCACTGTACACATTTGCTGTGTGAGGCATTATCTCATAAGGGAAATACTGGACAATCAAATTAATGACTGCCCAGGCTTCAGGATGTCTTTTTACACTATATAAAGGTGGAAATTTACATTGGAAACGTTTGGTTTAGCTGTTATAAAAGTTTGGTTTTTTTAGTGCTGAAAATGCATTTTCAGCTCGCACTGTCCACATTTGCTATGTGAGGCATTATCTCATAAGGGAAATACTGGACAATCAAATTAATGACTGCCCAGGCTTCAGGATGTCTTTTTACACTATATAAAGGTGGAAATTTACATTGGAAACGTTTGGTTTAGCTGTTATAAAAGTTTGTTTTTTTAGTGCTGTAAATGCATTTTCAGCTCGCGCTGTACACATTTGCTATGAGAGGCATTATCTCATAAGGGAAATATTGGACAATCAAATTAATGACTGCCCAGGCTTCAGGATGCCTTTTTACACTCTATAAATGTGGAAATTTACATTGGAAACGTTTGGTTTAGCTGTTAATGAAGTTTCGTTTTTTTAGTGCTGAAAATTCATTGTCTGCTGGCGCTGTACACTTTTTCTAAGTGTTGCAATATCTCATGAAGGAAATACTGGATAATCAAATTAATGACTTTCCAGGCTTCAGGATGCCTTTCTACACTATATAAAGGTGGAAATGTACATTGGAAACGTTTGGTTTAGCTGTTATAAAAGTTTGGTTTTTTAGTGCTGTAAATGCATTTTCAGCTCGCGCTGTACACATTTGCTATGAGAGGCATTATCTCATAAGGGAAATATTAGACAATCAAATTAATGACTGCCCAGGCTTCAGGATGTCTTTTTACACTATATAAGGGTGGAAATTTACATCGGAAACGTTTAGTTTAGCTGTTAATGAAGTTTCGTTTTTTTAGTGCTGAAAATTCATTGTCTGCTGGCGCTGTACACTTTTTCTAAGTGTTGCAATATCTCATGAAGGAAATACTGGACAATCAAATTAATGACTTTCCAGGCTTCAGGATGCCTTTCTACACTATATAAAGGTGGAAATTTACATTGGAAACGTTTGGTTTAGCTGTTATAAAAGTTTGGTTTTTTAGTGCTGTAAATGCATTTTCAGCTCGCGCTGTACACATTTGCTATGAGAGGCATTATCTCATAAAGGAAATATTGGACAATCAAATTAATGACTGCCCAGGCTTCAGGATGTCTTTTTACACTATATAAAGGTGGAAATTTACATTGGAAACGTTTAGTTTAGCTGTTAATGAAGTTTCGTTTTTTTTAGTGCTGAAAATGCATTGTCTGCTGGCGCTGTACACTTTTTCTAAGTGTTGCAATATCTCATGAAGGAAATACTGGACAATCAAATTAATGACTTTCCAGGCTTCAGGATGCCTTTCTACACTATATAAAGGTGGAAATTTACATTGGAAACGTTTGGTTTAGCTGTTATAAAAGTTTGGTTTTTTAGTGCTGTAAATGCATTTTCAGCTCGCGCTGTACACATTTGCTATGAGAGGCATTATCTCATAAGGGAAATATTGGACAATCAAATTAATGACTGCCCAGGCTTCAGGATGTCTTTTTACACTATATAAAGGTGGAAATTTACATTGGAAACGTTTGGTTTAGCTGTTATAAAAGTTTGGTTTTTTAGTGCAGTAAATGCATTTTCAGCTCGCGCTGTACACATTTGCTATGAGAGGCATTATCTCATAAGGGAAATATTGGACAATCAAATTAATGGCTGCCCAGGCTTCAGGATGTCTTTTTACTCTATATAAAGTTGGAAATTTACATTGGAAACGTTTAGTTTAGCTGTTAATGAAGTTTCGTTTTTTTAGTGCTGAAAATTCATTGTCTGCTGGCGCTGTACACTTTTTCTAAGTGTTGCAATATCTCATGAAGGAAATACTGGACAATCAAATCAATGACTTTCCAGGCTTCAGGATGCCTTTCTACACTATATAAAGGTGGAAATGTACATTGGAAACGTTTGGTTTAGCTGTTATAAAAGTTTGGTTTTTTTAGTGCTGAAAATGCATTTTCAGCTCGCACTGTACACATTTGCTATGTGAGGCATTATCTCATAAGGGAAATACTGGACAATCAAATTAATGACTGCCCAGGCTTCAGGATGTCTTTTTACACTATATAAAGGTGGAAATTTACATTGGAAACGTTTGGTTTAGCTGTTATAAAAGTTTGTTTTTTTAGTGCTGAAAATGCATTTTCAGCTCGCACTGTACACATTTGCTATGTGAGGCATTATCTCATAAGGGAAATACTGGACAATCAAATTAATGACTTCCCAGGCTTCAGGATGCCTTTTTACACTCTATAAATGTGGAAATTTACATTGGAAACGTTTGGTTTAGCTGTTAATGAAGTTTCGTTTTTTTAGTGCTGAAAATTCATTGTCTGCTGGCGCTGTACACTTTTTCTAAGTGTTGCAATATCTCATGAAGGAAATACTGGACAATCAAATTAATGACTTTCCAGGCTTCAGGATGCCTTTCTACACTATATAAAGGTGGAAATTTACATTGGAAACGTTTGGTTTAGCTGTTATAAAAGTTTGGTTTTTTAGTGCTGTAAATGCATTTTCAGCTCGCGCTGTACACATTTGCTATGAGAGGCATTATCTCATAAGGGAAATATTGGACAATCAAATTAATGACTGCCCAGGCTTCAGGATGTATTTTTACACTATATAAGGGTGGAAATTTACATTGGAAACGTTTAGTTTAGCTGTTAATGAAGTTTCGTTTTTTTAGTGCTGAAAATTCATTGTCTGCTGGCGCTGTACACTTTTTCTAAGTGTTGCAATATCTCATGAAGGAAATACTGGACAATCAAATTAATGACTTTCCAGGCTTCAGGATGCCTTTCTACACTATATAAAGGTGGAAATGTACATTGGAAACGTTTGGTTTAGCTGTTATAAAAGTTTGGTTTTTTAGTGCTGTAAATGCATTTTCAGCTCGCGCTGTACACATTTGCTATGAGAGGCATTATCTCAGAAGGGAAATATTGGACAATCAAATTAATGACTGCCCAGGCTTCAGGATGTCTTTTTACACTATATAAAGGTGGAAATTTACATTGGAAACGTTTGGTTTAGCTGTTATAAAAGTTTGTTTTTTTAGTGCTGAAAATGCATTTTCAGCTCGCACTGTACACATTTGCTATGAGAGGCATTATCTCATAAGGGAAATATTGGACAATCAAATTAATGGCTGCCCAGGCTTCAGGATGTCTTTTTACTCTATATAAAGTTGGAAATTTACATTGGAAACGTTTAGTTTAGCTGTTAATGAAGTTTCGTTTTTTTAGTGCTGAAAATTCATTGTCTGCTGGCGCTGTACACTTTTTCTAAGTGTTGCAATATCTCATGAAGGAAATACTGGACAATCAAATCAATGACTTTCCAGGCTTCAGGATGCCTTTCTACACTATATAAAGGTGGAAATGTACATTGGAAACGTTTGGTTTAGCTGTTATAAAAGTTTGGTTTTTTTAGTGCTGAAAATGCATTTTCAGCTCGCACTGTACACATTTGCTATGTGAGGCATTATCTCATAAGGGAAATACTGGACAATCAAATTAATGACTGCCCAGGCTTCAGGATGTCTTTTTACACTATATAAAGGTGGAAATTTACATTGGAAACGTTTGGTTTAGCTGTTATAAAAGTTTGTTTTTTTAGTGCTGAAAATGCATTTTCAGCTCGCACTGTACACATTTGCTATGTGAGGCATTATCTCATAAGGGAAATACTGGACAATCAAATTAATGACTTCCCAGGCTTCAGGATGCCTTTTTACACTCTGTAAATGTGGAAATTTACATTGGAAACGTTTGGTTTAGCTGTTAATGAAGTTTCGTTTTTTTAGTGCTGAAAATTCATTGTCTGCTGGCGCTGTACACTTTTTCTAAGTGTTGCAATATCTCATGAAGGAAATACTGGACAATCAAATTAATGACTTTCCAGGCTTCAGGATGCCTTTCTACACTATATAAAGGTGGAAATTTACATTGGAAACGTTTGGTTTAGCTGTTATAAAAGTTTGGTTTTTTAGTGCTGTAAATGCATTTTCAGCTCGCGCTGTACACATTTGCTATGAGAGGCATTATCTCATAAGGGAAATATTGGACAATCAAATTAATGACTGCCCAGGCTTCAGGATGTATTTTTACACTATATAAGGGTGGAAATTTACATTGGAAACGTTTAGTTTAGCTGTTAATGAAGTTTCGTTTTTTTAGTGCTGAAAATTCATTGTCTGCTGGCGCTGTACACTTTTTCTAAGTGTTGCAATATCTCATGAAGGAAATACTGGACAATCAAATTAATGACTTTCCAGGCTTCAGGATGCCTTTCTACACTATATAAAGGTGGAAATGTACATTGGAAACGTTTGGTTTAGCTGTTATAAAAGTTTGGTTTTTTAGTGCTGTAAATGCATTTTCAGCTCGCGCTGTACACATTTGCTATGAGAGGCATTATCTCAGAAGGGAAATATTGGACAATCAAATTAATGACTGCCCAGGCTTCAGGATGTCTTTTTACACTATATAAAGGTGGAAATTTAC
The DNA here is from genome assembly GCF_059441095.1 of Idiotropiscis lumnitzeri. Lineage (NCBI taxonomy): Eukaryota > Metazoa > Chordata > Actinopteri > Syngnathiformes > Syngnathidae > Idiotropiscis > Idiotropiscis lumnitzeri. Next base: position 893,272 of record NW_028283612.1, read on the forward strand.
ATTGGAAACGTTTGGTTTAGCTGTTATAAAAGTTTGGTTTTTTTAGTGCTGAAAATGCATTTTCAGCTCGCACTGTACACTTTTGCTATGTGAGGCATTATCTCATAAGGGAAATACTGGACAATCAAATTAATGACTGCCCAGGCTTCAGGATGTCTTTTTACACTATATAAAGGTGGAAATTTACATTGGAAACGTTTGGTTTAGCTGTTATAAAAGTTTGGTTTTTTAGTGCTGTAAATGCATTTTCAGCTCGCGCTGTACACATTTGCTATGAGAGGCATTATCTCATAAGGGAAATATTGGACAATCAAATTAATGACTGCCCAGGCTTCAGGATGTATTTTTACACTATATAAGGGTGGAAATTTACGTTGGAAAAGGTTTAGTTTAGCTGTTAATGAAGTTTCGTTTTTTTAGTGCTGAAAATTCATTGTCTGCTGGCGCTGTACACTTTTTCTAAGTGTTGCAATATCTCATGAAGGAAATACTGGACAATCAAATTAATGACTTTCCAGGCTTCAGGATGCCTTTCTACACTATATAAAGGTGGAAATGTACATTGGAAACGTTTGGTTTAGCTGTTATAAAAGTTTGGTTTTTTAGTGCTGTAAATGCATTTTCAGCTCGCGCTGTACACATTTGCTATGAGAGGCATTATCTCATAAGGGAAATACTGGACAATCAAATTAATGACTTCCCAGGCTTCAGGATGCCTTTTTACACTCTATAAATGTGGAAATTTACACTGGAAACGTTTGGTTTAGCTGTTAATGAAGTTTCGTTTTTTTAGTGCTGAAAATTCATTGTCTGCTGGCGCTGTACACTTTTTCTAAGTGTTGCAATATCTCATGAAGGAAATACTGGACAATCAAATTAATGACTTTCCAGGCTTCAGGATGCCTTTCTACACTATATAAAGGTGGAAATGTACATTGGAAACGTTTGGTTTAGCTGTTATAAAAGTTTGGTTTTTTAGTGCTGTAAATGCATTTTCAGCTCGCGCTGTACACATTTGCTATGAGAGGCATTATCTCATAAGGGAAATATTAGACAATCAAATTAATGACTGCCCAGGCTTCAGGATGTCTTTTTACACTATATAAGGGTGGAAATTTACATCGGAAACGTTTAGTTTAGCTGTTAATGAAGTTTCGTTTTTTTAGTGCTGAAAATTCATTGTCTGCTGGCGCTATACACTTTTTCTAAGTGTTGCAATATCTCATGAAGGAAATACTGGACAATCAAATTAATGACTTTCCAGGCTTCAGGATGCCTTTCTACACTATATAAAGGTGGAAATGTACATTGGAAACGTTTGGTTTAGCTGTTATAAAAGTTTGGTTTTTTAGTGCTGTAAATGCATTTTCAGCTCGCGCTGTACACATTTGCTATGAGAGGCATTATCTCAAAAGGGAAATATTGGACAATCAAATTAATGACTGCCCAGGCTTCAGGATGTCTTTTTACACTATAAAAAGGTGGAAATTTACATTGGAAACGTTTGGTTTAGCTGTTATAAAAGTTTGGTTTTTTAGTGCTGAAAATGCATTTTCAGCTCGCACTGTACACATTTGCTATGTGAGGCATTATCTCATAAGGGAAATACTGGACAATCAAATTAATGACTTCCCAGGCTTCAGGATGCCTTTTTACACTCTATAAATGTGGAAATTTACATTAGAAACGTTTGGTTTAGCTGTTAATGAAGTTTCGTTTTTTTAGTGCTGAAAATTCATTGTCTGCTGGCGCTGTACACTTTTTCTAAGTGTTGCAATATCTCATGAAGGAAATACTGGACAATCAAATTAATGACTTTCCAGGCTTCAGGATGCCTTTCTACACTATATAAAGGTGGAAATTTACATTGGAAACGTTTGGTTTAGCTGTTATAAAAGTTTGGTTTTTTAGTGCTGTAAATGCATTTTCAGCTCGCGCTGTACACATTTGCTATGAGAGGCATTATCTCATAAGGGAAATATTGGACAATCAAATTAATGACTGCCCAGGCTTCAGGATGTCTTTTTACACTATATAAAGGTGGAAATTTACATTGGAAACGTTTAGTTTAGCTGTTAATGAAGTTTCGTTTTTTTTAGTGCTGAAAATTCATTGTCTGCTGGCGCTGTACACTTTTTCTAAGTGTTGCAATATCTCATGAAGGAAATACTGGACAATCAAATTAATGACTTTCCAGGCTTCAGGATGCCTTTCTACACTATATAAAGGTGGAAATTTACATTGGAAACGTTTGGTTTAGCTGTTATAAAAGTTTGGTTTTTTAGTGCTGTAAATGCATTTTCAGCTCGCGCTGTACACATTTGCTATGAGAGGCATTATCTCATAAGGGAAATATTGGACAATCAAATTAATGACTGCCCAGGCTTCAGGATGTCTTTTTACACTATATAAAGGTGGAAATTTACATTGGAAACGTTTGGTTTAGCTGTTATAAAAGTTTGGTTTTTTAGTGCTGTAAATGCATTTTCAGCTCGCGCTGTACACATTTGCTACGAGAGGCATTATCTCATAAGGGAAATATTGGACAATCAAATTAATGGCTGCCCAGGCTTCAGGATGTCTTTTTACTCTATATAAAGTTGGAAATTTACATTGGAAACGTTTAGTTTAGCTGTTAATGAAGTTTCGTTTTTTTAGTGCTGAAAATTCATTGTCTGCTGGCGCTGTACACTTTTTCTAAGTGTTGCAATATCTCATGAAGGAAATACTGGACAATCAAATCAATGACTTTCCAGGCTTCAGGATGCCTTTCTACACTATATAAAGGTGGAAATGTACATTGGAAACGTTTGGTTTAGCTGTTATAAAAGTTTGTTTTTTTAGTGCTGAAAATGCATTTTCAGCTCGCGCTGTACACATTTGCTATGAGAGGCATTGTCTCATAAGGGAAATATTGGACAATCAAATTAATGACTGCCTAGGCTTCAGGATGTCTTTTTACACTATATAAAGGTGGAAATTTACATTGGAAACGTTTGGTTTAGCTGTTATAAAAGTTTGGTTTTTTTAGTGCTGAAAATGCATTTTCAGCTCGCACTGTACACATTTGCTATGTGAGGCATTATCTCATAAGGGAAATACTGGACAATCAAATTAATGACTGCCCAGGCTTCAGGATGTCTTTTTACACTATATAAAGGTGGAAATTTACATTGGAAACGTTTGGTTTAGCTGTTATAAAAGTTTGTTTTTTTAGTGCTGAAAATGCATTTTCAGCTCGCACTGTACACATTTGCTATGTGAGGCATTATCTCATAAGGGAAATACTGGACAATCAAATTAATGACTTCCCAGGCTTCAGGATGCCTTTTTACACTCTATAAATGTGGAAATTTACATTGGAAACGTTTGGTTTAGCTGTTAATGAAGTTTCGTTTTTTTAGTGCTGAAAATTCATTGTCTGCTGGCGCTGTACACTTTTTCTAAGTGTTGCAATATCTCATGAAGGAAATACTGGACAATCAAATTAATGACTTTCCAGGCTTCAGGATGCCTTTCTACACTATATAAAGGTGGAAATTTACATTGGAAACGTTTGGTTTAGCTGTTATAAAAGTTTGGTTTTTTAGTGCTGTAAATGCATTTTCAGCTCGCGCTGTACACATTTGCTATGAGAGGCATTATCTCATAAGGGAAATATTGGCCAATCAAATTAATGACTGCCCAGGCTTCAGGATGTATTTTTACACTATATAAGGGTGGAAATTTACATTGGAAACGTTTAGTTTAGCTGTTAATGAAGTTTCGTTTTTTTAGTGCTGAAAATTCATTGTCTGCTGGCGCTGTACACTTTTTCTAAGTGTTGCAATATCTCATGAAGGAAATACTGGACAATCAAATTAATGACTTTCCAGGCTTCAGGATGCCTTTCTACACTATATAAAGGTGGAAATGTACATTGGAAACGTTTGGTTTAGCTGTTATAAAAGTTTGGTTTTTTAGTGCTGTAAATGCATTTTCATCTCGCGCTGTACACATTTGCTATGAGAGGCATTATCTCAGAAGGGAAATATTGGACAATCAAATTAATGACTGCCCAGGCTTCAGGATGTCTTTTTACACTATATAAAGGTGGAAATTTACATTGGAAACGTTTGGTTTAGCTGTTATAAAAGTTTGGTTTTTTTAGTGCTGAAAATGCATTTTCAGCTCGCACTGTACACATTTGCTGTGTGAGGCATTATCTCATAAGGGAAATACTGGACAATCAAATTAATGACTGCCCAGGCTTCAGGATGTCTTTTTACACTATATAAAGGTGGAAATTTACATTGGAAACGTTTGGTTTAGCTGTTATAAAAGTTTGGTTTTTTAGTGCTGAAAATGCATTTTCAGCTCGCACTGTACACATTTGCTATGTGAGGCATTATCTCATAAGGGAAATACTGGACAATCAAATTAATGACTTCCCAGGCTTCAGGATGCCTTTTTACACTCTATAAATGTGGAAATTTACATTGGAAACGTTTGGTTTAGCTGTTAATGAAGTTTCGTTTTTTTTAGTGCTGAAAATTCATTGTCTGCTGGCGCTGTACACTTTTTCTAAGTGTTGCAATATCTCATGAAGGAAATACTGGACAATCAAATTAATGACTTTCCAGGCTTCAGGATGCCTTTCTACACTATATAAAGGTGGAAATTTACATTGGAAACGTTTGGTTTAGCTGTTATAAAAGTTTGGTTTTTTAGTGCTGTAAATGCATTTTCAGCTCGCGCTGTACACATTTGCTATGAGAAGCATTATCTCATAAGGGAAATATTGGACAATCAAATTAATGACTGCCCAGGCTTCAGGATGTCTTTTTACACTATATAAGGGTGGAAATTTACATTGGAAACGTTTAGTTTAGCTGTTAATGAAGTTTCGTTTTTTTAGTGCTGAAAATTCATTGTCTGCTGGCGCTGTACACTTTTTCTAAGTGTTGCAATATCTCATGAAGGAAATACTGGACAATCAAATTAATGACTTTCCAGGCTTCAGGATGCCTTTCTACACTATATAAAGGTGGAAATTTACATTGGAAACGTTTAGTTTAGCTGTTAATGAAGTTTCGTTTTTTTAGTGCTGAAAATTCATTGTCTGCTGGCGCTGTACACTTTTTCTATGTGTTGCAATATCTCATGAAGGAAATACTGGACAATCAAATTAATTACTTTCCAGGCTTCAGGATGCCTTTCTACACTATATAAAGGTGGAAATGTACATTGGAAACGTTTGGTTTAGCTGTTATAAAAGTTTGGTTTTTTAGTGCTGTAAATGCATTTTCAGCTCGCGCTGTACACATTTGCTATGAGAGGCATTATCTCAGAAGGGAAATATTGGACAATCAAATTAATGACTGCCCAGGCTTCAGGATGTCTTTTTACACTATATAAAGGTGGAAATTTACATTGGAAACGTTTGGTTTAGCTGTTATAAAAGTTTGGTTTTTTTAGTGCTGAAAATGCATTTTCAGCTCGCACTGTACACATTTGCTGTGTGAGGCATTATCTCATAAGGGAAATACTGGACAATCAAATTAATGACTGCCCAGGCTTCAGGATGTCTTTTTACACTATATAAAGGTGGAAATTTACATTGGAAACGTTTGGTTTAGCTGTTATAAAAGTTTGGTTTTTTTAGTGCTGAAAATGCATTTTCAGCTCGCACTGTCCACATTTGCTATGTGAGGCATTATCTCATAAGGGAAATACTGGACAATCAAATTAATGACTGCCCAGGCTTCAGGATGTCTTTTTACACTATATAAAGGTGGAAATTTACATTGGAAACGTTTGGTTTAGCTGTTATAAAAGTTTGTTTTTTTAGTGCTGTAAATGCATTTTCAGCTCGCGCTGTACACATTTGCTATGAGAGGCATTATCTCATAAGGGAAATATTGGACAATCAAATTAATGACTGCCCAGGCTTCAGGATGTCTTTTTACACTATATAAAGGTGGAAATATACATTGGAAACGTTTAGTTTAGCTGTTAATGAAGTTTCGTTTTTTTAGTGCTGAAAATTCATTGTCTGCTGGCGCTGTACACTTTTTCTAAGTGTTGCAATATCTCATGAAGGAAATACTGGACAATCAAATTAATGACTTTCCAGGCTTCAGGATGCCTTTCTACACTATATAAAGGTGGAAATGTACATTGGAAACGTTTGGTTTAGCTGTTATAAAAGTTTGGTTTTTTAGTGCTGTAAATGCATTTTCAGCTCGCGCTGTACACATTTGCTATGAGAGGCATTATCTCATAAGGGAAATATTAGACAATCAAATTAATGACTGCCCAGGCTTCAGGATGTCTTTTTACACTATATAAGGGTGGAAATTTACATCGGAAACGTTTAGTTTAGCTGTTAATGAAGTTTCGTTTTTTTAGTGCTGAAAATTCATTGTCTGCTGGCGCTGTACACTTTTTCTAAGTGTTGCAATATCTCATGAAGGAAATACTGGACAATCAAATTAATGACTTTCCAGGCTTCAGGATGCCTTTCTACACTATATAAAGGTGGAAATGTACATTGGAAACGTTTGGTTTAGCTGTTATAAAAGTTTGGTTTTTTAGTGCTGTAAATGCATTTTCAGCTCGCGCTGTACACATTTGCTATGAGAGGCATTATCTCAAAAGGGAAATATTGGACAATCAAATTAATGACTGCCCAGGCTTCAGGATGTCTTTTTACACTATATAAAGGTGGAAATTTACATTGGAAACGTTTGGTTTAGCTGTTATAAAAGTTTGGTTTTTTAGTGCTGTAAATGCATTTTCAGCTCGCACTGTACACATTTGCTATGAGAGGCATTATCTCATAAGGGAAATATTGGACAATCAAATTAATGACTGCCCAGGCTTCAGGATGTCTTTTTACACTATATAAAGGTGGAAATTTACATTGGAAACGTTTAGTTTAGCTGTTATAAAAGTTTGTTTTTTTAGTGCTGAAAATGCATTTTCAGCTCGCACTGTACACATTTGCTATGTGAGGCATTATCTCATAAGGGAAATACTGGACAATCAAATTAATGACTTCCCAGGCTTCAGGATGCCTTTTTACACTCTATAAATGTGGAAATTTACATTGGAAACGTTTGGTTTAGCTGTTAATGAAGTTTCGTTTTTTTAGTGCTGAAAATTCATTGTCTGCTGGCGCTGTACACTTTTTCTAAGTGTTGCAATATCTCATGAAGGAAATACTGGACAATCAAATTAATGACTTTCCAGGCTTCAGGATGCCTTTCTACACTATATAAAGGTGGAAATTTACATTGGAAACGTTTGGTTTAGCTGTTATAAAAGTTTGGTTTTTTAGTGCTGTAAATGCATTTTCAGCTCGCGCTGTACACATTTGCTATGAGAGGCATTATCTCATAAGGGAAATATTGGACAATCAAATTAATGACTGCCCAGGCTTCAGGATGTCTTTTTACACTATATAAAGGTGGAAATTTACATTGGAAACGTTTAGTTTAGCTGTTATAAAAGTTTGTTTTTTTAGTGCTGTAAATGCATTTTCAGCTCGCGCTGTACACATTTGCTATGTGAGGCATTATCTCATAAGGGAAATACTGGACAATCAAATTAATGACTGCCCAGGCTTCAGGATGTCTTTTTACACTATATAAAGGTGGAAATTTACATTGGAAACGTTTGGTTTAGCTGTTATAAAAGTTTGGTTTTTTAGTGCTGAAAATGCATTTTCAGCTCGCACTGTACACATTTGCTATGTGAGGCATTATCTCATAAGGGAAATACTGGACAATCAAATTAATGACTTCCCAGGCTTCAGGATGCCTTTTTACACTCTATAAATGTGGAAATTTACATTGGAAACGTTTGGTTTAGCTGTTAATGAAGTTTCGTTTTTTTAGTGCTGAAAATTCATTGTCTGCTGGCGCTGTACACTTTTTCTAAGTGTTGCAATATCTCATGAAGGAAATACTGGACAATCAAATTAATGACTTTCCAGGCTTCAGGATGCCTTTCTACACTATATAAAGGTGGAAATTTACATTGGAAACGTTTGGTTTAGCTGTTATAAAAGTTTGGTTTTTTAGTGCTGTAAATGCATTTTCAGCTCGCGCTGTACACATTTGCTATGAGAGGCATTATCTCATAAGGGAAATATTGGACAATCAAATTAATGACTGCCCAGGCTTCAGGATGTCTTTTTACACTATATAAAGGTGGAAATTTACATTGGAAACGTTTAGTTTAGCTGTTAATGAAGTTTCGTTTTTTTAGTGCTGGAAATTCATTGTCTGCTGGCGCTGTACACTTTTTCTAAGTGTTGCAATATCTCATGAAGGAAATACTGGACAATCAAATTAATGACTTTCCAGGCTTCAGGATGCCTTTCTACACTATATAAAGGTGGAAATTTACATTGGAAACGTTTGGTTTAGCTGTTATAAAAGTTTGGTTTTTTAGTGCTGTAAATGCATTTTCAGCTCGCGCTGTACACATTTGCTATGAGAGGCATTATCTCATAAGGGAAATATTGGACAATCAAATTAATGACTGCCCAGGCTTCAGGATGTCTTTTTACACTATATAAAGGTGGAAATTTACATTGGAAACGTTTGGTTTAGCTGTTATAAAAGTTTGTTTTTTTAGTGCTGTAAATGCATTTTCAGCTCGCGCTGTACACATTTGCTACGAGAGGCATTATCTCATATGGGAAATATTGGACAATCAAATTAATGGCTGCCCAGGCTTCAGGATGTCTTTTTACTCTATATAAAGTTGGAAATTTACATTGGAAACGTTTAGTTTAGCTGTTAATGAAGTTTCGTTTTTTTAGTGCTGAAAATTCATTGTCTGCTGGCGCTGTACACTTTTTCTAAGTGTTGCAATATCTCATGAAGGAAATACTGGACAATCAAATCAATGACTTTCCAGGCTTCAGGATGCCTTTCTACACTATATAAAGGTGGAAATGTACATTGGAAACGTTTGGTTTAGCTGTTATAAAAGTTTGTTTTTTTAGTGCTGAAAATGCATTTTCAGCTCGCGCTGTACACATTTGCTATGAGAGGCATTGTCTCATAAGGGAAATATTGGACAATCAAATTAATGACTGCCTAGGCTTCAGGATGTCTTTTTACACTATATAAAGGTGGAAATTTACATTGGAAACGTTTGGTTTAGCTGTTATAAAAGTTTGGTTTTTTTAGTGCTGAAAATGCATTTTCAGCTCGCACTGTACACATTTGCTATGTGAGGCATTATCTCATAAGGGAAATACTGGACAATCAAATTAATGACTGCCCAGGCTTCAGGATGTCGTTTTACACTATATAAAGGTGGAAATTTACATTGGAAACGTTTGGTTTAGCTGTTATAAAAGTTTGGTTTTTTAGTGCTGAAAATGCATTTTCAGCTCGCACTGTACACATTTGCTATGTGAGGCATTATCTCATAAGGGAAATACTGGACAATCAAATTAATGACTTCCCAGGCTTCAGGATGCCTTTTTACACTCTATAAATGTGGAAATTTACATTGGAAACGTTTGGTTTAGCTGTTAATGAAGTTTCGTTTTTTTAGTGCTGAAAATTCATTGTCTGCTGGCGCTGTACACTTTTTCTAAGTGTTGCAATATCTCATGAAGGAAATACTGGACAATCAAATTAATGACTTTCCAGGCTTCAGGATGCCTTTCTACACTATATAAAGGTGGAAATTTACATTGGAAACGTTTGGTTTAGCTGTTATAAAAGTTTGGTTTTTTAGTGCTGTAAATGCATTTTCAGCTCGCGCTGTACACATTTGCTATGAGAGGCATTATCTCATAAGGGAAATATTGGACAATCAAATTAATGACTGCCCAGGCTTCAGGATGTATTTTTACACTATATAAGGGTGGAAATTTACATTGGAAACGTTTAGTTTAGCTGTTAATGAAGTTTCGTTTTTTTAGTGCTGAAAATTCATTGTCTGCTGGCGCTGTACACTTTTTCTAAGTGTTGCAATATCTCATGAAGGAAATACTGGACAATCAAATTAATGACTTTCCAGGCTTCAGGATGCCTTTCTACACTATATAAAGGTGGAAATGTACATTGGAAACGTTTGGTTTAGCTGTTATAAAAGTTTGGTTTTTTAGTGCTGTAAATGCATTTTCATCTCGCGCTGTACACATTTGCTATGAGAGGCATTATCTCAGAAGGGAAATATTGGACAATCAAATTAATGACTGCCCAGGCTTCAGGATGTCTTTTTACACTATATAAAGGTGGAAATTTACATTGGAAACGTTTGGTTTAGCTGTTATAAAAGTTTGGTTTTTTTAGTGCTGAAAATGCATTTTCAGCTCGCACTGTACACATTTGCTGTGTGAGGCATTATCTCATAAGGGAAATACTGGACAATCAAATTAATGACTGCCCAGGCTTCAGGATGTCTTTTTACACTATATAAAGGTGGAAATTTACATTGGAAACGTTTGGTTTAGCTGTTATAAAAGTTTGGTTTTTTAGTGCTGAAAATGCATTTTCAGCTCGCACTGTACACATTTGCTATGTGAGGCATTATCTCATAAGGGAAATACTGGACAATCAAATTAATGACTTCCCAGGCTTCAGGATGCCTTTTTACACTCTATAAATGTGGAAATTTACATTGGAAACGTTTGGTTTAGCTGTTAATGAAGTTTCGTTTTTTTTAGTGCTGAAAATTCATTGTCTGCTGGCGCTGTACACTTTTTCTAAGTGTTGCAATATCTCATGAAGGAAATACTGGACAATCAAATTAATGACTTTCCAGGCTTCAGGATGCCTTTCTACACTATATAAAGGTGGAAATTTACATTGGAAACGTTTGGTTTAGCTGTTATAAAAGTTTGGTTTTTTAGTGCTGTAAATGCATTTTCAGCTCGCGCTGTACACATTTGCTATGAGAAGCATTATCTCATAAGGGAAATATTGGACAATCAAATTAATGACTGCCCAGGCTTCAGGATGTCTTTTTACACTATATAAGGGTGGAAATTTACATTGGAAACGTTTAGTTTAGCTGTTAATGAAGTTTCGTTTTTTTAGTGCTGAAAATTCATTGTCTGCTGGCGCTGTACACTTTTTCTAAGTGTTGCAATATCTCATGAAGGAAATACTGGACAATCAAATTAATGACTTTCCAGGCTTCAGGATGCCTTTCTACACTATATAAAGGTGGAAATTTACATTGGAAACGTTTAGTTTAGCTGTTAATGAAGTTTCGTTTTTTTAGTGCTGAAAATTCATTGTCTGCTGGCGCTGTACACTTTTTCTATGTGTTGCAATATCTCATGAAGGAAATACTGGACAATCAAATTAATTACTTTCCAGGCTTCAGGATGCCTTTCTACACTATATAAAGGTGGAAATGTACATTGGAAACGTTTGGTTTAGCTGTTATAAAAGTTTGGTTTTTTAGTGCTGTAAATGCATTTTCAGCTCGCGCTGTACACATTTGCTATGAGAGGCATTATCTCAGAAGGGAAATATTGGACAATCAAATTAATGACTGCCCAGGCTTCAGGATGTCTTTTTACACTATATAAAGGTGGAAATTTACATTGGAAACGTTTGGTTTAGCTGTTATAAAAGTTTGGTTTTTTTAGTGCTGAAAATGCATTTTCAGCTCGCACTGTACACATTTGCTGTGTGAGGCATTATCTCATAAGGGAAATACTGGACAATCAAATTAATGACTGCCCAGGCTTCAGGATGTCTTTTTACACTATATAAAGGTGGAAATTTACATTGGAAACGTTTGGTTTAGCTGTTATAAAAGTTTGGTTTTTTTAGTGCTGAAAATGCATTTTCAGCTCGCACTGTCCACATTTGCTATGTGAGGCATTATCTCATAAGGGAAATACTGGACAATCAAATTAATGACTGCCCAGGCTTCAGGATGTCTTTTTACACTATATAAAGGTGGAAATTTACATTGGAAACGTTTGGTTTAGCTGTTATAAAAGTTTGTTTTTTTAGTGCTGTAAATGCATTTTCAGCTCGCGCTGTACACATTTGCTATGAGAGGCATTATCTCATAAGGGAAATATTGGACAATCAAATTAATGACTGCCCAGGCTTCAGGATGTCTTTTTACACTATATAAAGGTGGAAATATACATTGGAAACGTTTAGTTTAGCTGTTAATGAAGTTTCGTTTTTTTAGTGCTGAAAATTCATTGTCTGCTGGCGCTGTACACTTTTTCTAAGTGTTGCAATATCTCATGAAGGAAATACTGGACAATCAAATTAATGACTTTCCAGGCTTCAGGATGCCTTTCTACACTATATAAAGGTGGAAATGTACATTGGAAACGTTTGGTTTAGCTGTTATAAAAGTTTGGTTTTTTAGTGCTGTAAATGCATTTTCAGCTCGCGCTGTACACATTTGCTATGAGAGGCATTATCTCATAAGGGAAATATTAGACAATCAAATTAATGACTGCCCAGGCTTCAGGATGTCTTTTTACACTATATAAGGGTGGAAATTTACATCGGAAACGTTTAGTTTAGCTGTTAATGAAGTTTCGTTTTTTTAGTGCTGAAAATTCATTGTCTGCTGGCGCTGTACACTTTTTCTAAGTGTTGCAATATCTCATGAAGGAAATACTGGACAATCAAATTAATGACTTTCCAGGCTTCAGGATGCCTTTCTACACTATATAAAGGTGGAAATGTACATTGGAAACGTTTGGTTTAGCTGTTATAAAAGTTTGGTTTTTTAGTGCTGTGAATGCATTTTCAGCTCGCGCTGTACACATTTGCTATGAGAGGCATTATCTCAAAAGGGAAATATTGGACAATCAAATTAATGACTGCCCAGGCTTCAGGATGTCTTTTTACACTATATAAAGGTGGAAATTTACATTGGAAACGTTTGGTTTAGCTGTTATAAAAGTTTGGTTTTTTAGTGCTGAAAATGCATTTTCAGCTCGCACTGTACACATTTGCTATGTGAGGCATTATCTCATAAGGGAAATACTGGACAATCAAATTAATGACTTCCCAGGCTTCAGGATGCCTTTTTACACTCTATAAATGTGGAAATTTACATTGGAAACGTTTGGTTTAGCTGTTAATGAAGTTTCGTTTTTTTAGTGCTGAAAATTCATTGTCTGCTGGCGCTGTACACTTTTTCTAAGTGTTGCAATATCTCATGAAGGAAATACTGGACAATCAAATTAATGACTTTCCAGGCTTCAGGATGCCTTTCTACACTATATAAAGGTGGAAATTTACATTGGAAACGTTTGGTTTAGCTGTTATAAAAGTTTGGTTTTTTAGTGCTGTAAATGCATTTTCAGCTCGCGCTGTACACATTTGCTATGAGAGGCATTATCTCATAAGGGAAATATTGGACAATCAAATTAATGACTGCCCAGGCTTCAGGATGTCTTTTTACACTATATAAAGGTGGAAATTTACATTGGAAACGTTTAGTTTAGCTGTTAATGAAGTTTCGTTTTTTTTAGTGCTGAAAATTCATTGTCTGCTGGCGCTGTACACTTTTTCTAAGTGTTGCAATATCTCATGAAGGAAATACTGGACAATCAAATTAATGACTTTCCAGGCTTCAGGATGCCTTTCTACACTATATAAAGGTGGAAATTTACATTGGAAACGTTTGGTTTAGCTGTTATAAAAGTTTGGTTTTTTAGTGCTGTAAATGCATTTTCAGCTCGCGCTGTACACATTTGCTATGAGAGGCATTATCTCATAAGGGAAATATTGGACAATCAAATTAATGACTGCCCAGGCTTCAGGATGTCTTTTTACACTATATAAAGGTGGAAATTTACATTGGAAACGTTTGGTTTAGCTGTTATAAAAGTTTGGTTTTTTAGTGCTGTAAATGCATTTTCAGCTCGCGCTGTACACATTTGCTATGAGAGGCATTATCTCATAAGGGAAATATTGGACAATCAAATTAATGGCTGCCCAGGCTTCAGGATGTCTTTTTACTCTATATAAAGTTGGAAATTTACATTGGAAACGTTTAGTTTAGCTGTTAATGAAGTTTCGTTTTTTTAGTGCTGAAAATTCATTGTCTGCTGGCGCTGTACACTTTTTCTAAGTGTTGCAATATCTCATGAAGGAAATACTGGACAATCAAATCAATGACTTTCCAGGCTTCAGGATGCCTTTCTACACTATATAAAGGTGGAAATGTACATTGGAAACGTTTGGTTTAGCTGTTATAAAAGTTTGTTTTTTTAGTGCTGAAAATGCATTTTCAGCTCGCGCTGTACACATTTGCTATGAGAGGCATTGTCTCATAAGGGAAATATTGGACAATCAAATTAATGACTGCCTAGGCTTCAGGATGTCTTTTTACAATATATAAAGGTGGAAATTTACATTGGAAACGTTTGGTTTAGCTGTTATAAAAGTTTGGTTTTTTTAGTGCTGAAAATGCATTTTCAGCTCGCACTGTACACATTTGCTATGTGAGGCATTATCTCATAAGGGAAATACTGGACAATCAAATTAATGACTGCCCAGGCTTCAGGATGTCTTTTTACACTATATAAAGGTGGAAATTTACATTGGAAACGTTTGGTTTAGCTGTTATAAAAGTTTGTTTTTTTAGTGCTGAAAATGCATTTTCAGCTCGCACTGTACACATTTGCTATGTGAGGCATTATCTCATAAGGGAAATACTGGACAATCAAATTAATGACTTCCCAGGCTTCAGGATGCCTTTTTACACTCTATAAATGTGGAAATTTACATTGGAAACGTTTGGTTTAGCTGTTAATGAAGTTTCGTTTTTTTAGTGCTGAAAATTCATTGTCTGCTGGCGCTGTACACTTTTTCTAAGTGTTGCAATATCTCATGAAGGAAATACTGGACAATCAAATTAATGACTTTCCAGGCTTCAGGATGCCTTTCTACACTATATAAAGGTGGAAATTTACATTGGAAACGTTTGGTTTAGCTGTTATAAAAGTTTGTTTTTTTTAGTGCTGAAAATGCATTTTCAGCTCGCACTGTACACATTTGCTATGTGAGGCATTATCTCATAAGGGAAATACTGGACAATCAAATTAATGACTGCCCAGGCTTCAGGATGTCTTTTTACACTATCTAAAGGTGGAAATTTACATTGGAAACGTTTGGTTTAGCTGTTATAAAAGTTTGGTTTTTTAGTGCTGTAAATGCATTTTCAGCTCGCGCTGTACACATTTGCTATGAGAGGCATTATCTCATAAGGGAAATATTGGACAATCAAATTAATGACTGCCCAGGCTTCAGGATGTCTTTTTACACTATATAAAGGTGGAAATTTACATTGGAAACGTTTGGTTTAGCTGTTATAAAAGTTTGTTTTTTTTAGTGCTGAAAATGCATTTTCAGCTCGCACTGTACACATTTGCTATGTGAGGCATTATCTCATAAGGGAAATACTGGACAATCAAATTAATGACTGCCCAGGCTTCAGGATGTCTTTTTACACTATCTAAAGGTGGAAATTTACATTGGAAACGTTTGGTTTAGCTGTTATAAAAGTTTGTTTTTTTAGTGCTGAAAATGCATTTTCAGCTCGCACTGTACACATTTGCTATGTGAGGCATTATCTCATAAGGGAAATACTGGACAATCAAATTAATGACTTCCCAGGTTTCAGGATGCCTTTTTACACTCTATAAATGTGGAAATTTACATTGGAAACGTTTGGTTTAGCTGTTAATGAAGTTTCGTTTTTTTAGTGCTGAAAATTCATTGTCTGCTGGCGCTGTACACTTTTTCTAAGTGTTGCAATATCTCATGAAGGAAATACTGGACAATCAAATTAATGACTTTCCAGGCTTCATGATGCCTTTCTACACTATATAAAGGTGGAAATTTACATTGGAAACGTTTGGTTTAGCTGTTATAAAAGTTTGTTTTTTTAGTGCTGTAAATGCATTTTCAGCTCGCGCTGTACACATTTGCTATGAGAGGCATTATCTCATAAGGGAAATATTGGACAATCAAATTAATGACTGCCCAGGCTTCAGGATGTCTTTTTACACTATATAAAGGTGGAAATTTACATTGGAAACGTTTGGTTTAGCTGTTATAAAAGTTTGGTTTTTTAGTGCTGAAAATGCATTTTCAGCTCGCACTGTACACATTTGCTATGTGAGGCATTATCTCATAAGGGAAATACTGGACAATCAAATTAATGACTTCCCAGGCTTCAGGATGCCTTTTTACACTCTATAAATGTGGAAATTTACATTGGAAACGTTTGGTTTAGCTGTTAATGAAGTTTCGTTTTTTTAGTGCTGAAAATTCATTGTCTGCTGGCGCTGTACACTTTTTCTAAGTGTTGCAATTTCTCATGAAGGAAATACTGGACAATCAATTTAATGACTTTCCAGGCTTCAGGATGCCTTTCTACACTATATAAAGGTGGAAATTTACATTGGAAACGTTTGGTTTAGCTGTTATAAAAGTTTGGTTTTTTAGTGCTGTATATGCATTTTCAGCTCGCGCTGTACACATTTGCTATGAGAGGCATTATCTCATAATGGAAATATTGGACAATCAAATTAATGACTGCCCAGGCTTCAGGATGTCTTTTTACACTATATAAAGGTGGAAATTTACATTGGAAACGTTTAGTTTAGCTGTTAATGAAGTTTCGTTTTTTTAGTGCTGAAAATTCATTGTCTGCTGGCGCTGTACACTTTTTCTAAGTGTTGCAATATCTCATGAAGGAAATACTGGACAATCAAATTAATGACTTTCCAGGCTTCAGGATGCCTTTCTACACTATATAAAGGTGGAAATGTACATTGGAAACGTTTGGTTTAGCTGTTATAAAAGTTTGGTTTTTTAGTGCTGTAAATGCATTTTCAGCTCGCGCTGTACACATTTGCTATGAGAGGCATTATCTCATAAGGGAAATATTGGACAATCAAATGAATGACTGCCCAGGCTTCAGGATGTCTTTTTACACTATATAAAGGTGGAAATTTACATTGGAAACGTTTGGTTTAGCTGTTATAAAAGTTTGGTTTTTTAGTGCTGAAAATGCATTTTCAGCTCGCACTGTACACATTTGCTATGTGAGGCATTATCTCATAAGGGAAATACTGGACAATCAAATTAATGACTTCCCAGGCTTCAGGATGCCTTTTTACACTCTATAAATGTGGAAATTTACATTGGAAACGTTTGGTTTAGCTGTTAATGAAGTTTCGTTTTTTAGTGCTGAAAATTCATTGTCTGCTGGCGCTGTACACTTTTTCTAAGTGTTGCAATATCTCATGAAGGAAATACTGGACAATCAAATTAATGACTTTCCAGGCTTCAGGATGCCTTTTTACACTATATAAAGGTGGAAATTTACATTGGAAACGTTTGGTTTAGCTGTAATAAAAGTTTGGTTTTTTAGTGCTGTAAATGCATTTTCAGCTCGCGCTGTACACATTTGCTATGAGAGGCATTATCTCATAAGGGAAATATTGGACAATCAAATTAATGACTGCCCAGGCTTCAGGATGTCTTTTTACACTATATAAAGGTGGAAATTTACATTGGAAACGTTTGGTTTAGCTGTTATAAAAGTATGGTTTTTTAGTGCTGAAAATGCATTTACAGCACGAAAAAAACAAACTTTTATAACAGCTAAACCAAACGTTTCCAATGTAAATTTCCACATTTATATAGTGTAAAAAGGCATCCTGAAGCCTGGGAAGTCATTAATTTGATTGTCCAGTATTTCCCTTATGAGATAATGCCTCACATAGCAAATGTGTACAGCGCGAGCTGAAAATGCATTTACAGCACTAAAAAAACAAACTTTTATAACAGCTAAACTAAACGTTTCCAATGTAAATTTCCACCTTTATATAGTGTAAAAAGACATCCTGAAGCCTGGGCAGTCATTAATTTGATTGTCCAATATTTCCCTTATGAGATAATGCCTCTCATAGAAAATGTGTACAGCGCGAGCTGAAAATGCATTTACAGCACTAAAAAACCAAACTTTTATAACAGCTAAACCAAACGTTTCCAATGTAAATTTCCACCTTTATATAGTGTAAAAAAAACATCCTGAAGCCTGGGCAGTCATTAATTTGATTGTCCAATATTTCCCTTATGAGATAATGCCTCTCATAGCAAATGTGTACAGCGCGAGCTGAAAATGCATTTACAGCACTAAAAAACCAAACTTTTATAACAGCTAAACCAAACGTTTCCAATGTAAATTTCCACCTTTATATAGTGTAGAAAGGCATCCTGAAGCCTGGAAAGTCATTAATTTGATTGTCCAGTATTTCCTACATGAGATATTGCAACACTTAGAAAAAGTGTACAACGCCAGCAGACAATGAATTTGCAGCACTAAAAAAACGAAACTTCATTTACAGCTAAACCAAACGTTTCCAATGTAAATTTCCACATTTATAGAGTGTAAAAAGGCATCCTGAAGCCTGGGAAGTCATTAATTTGATTGTCCAGTATTTCCCTTATGAGATAATGCCTCACATAGCAAATGTGTACAGCGCGAGCTGAAAATGCATTTACAGCACTAAAAAAACAAACTTTTATAACAGCTAAACTAAACGTTTCCAATGTAAATTTTCACCTTTATATAGTGTAAAAAGACATCCTGAAGCCTGGGCAGTCATTAATTTGATTGTCCAATATTTCCCTTATGAGATAATGCCTCTCATAGCAAATGTGTACAGCGCGAGCTGAAAATGCATTTACAGCACTAAAAAACCAAACTTTTATAACAGCTAAACCAAACGTTTCCAATGTAAATTTCCACCTTTATATAGTGTAGAAAGGCATCCTGAAGCCTGGAAAGTCATTAATTTGATTGTCCAGTATTTCCTTCATGAGATATTGCAACACTTAGAAAAAGTGTACAGCGCCAGCAGACAATGAATTTGCAGCACTAAAAAAACGAAACTTCATTAACAGCTAAACCAAACGTTTCCAATGTAAATTTCCACCTTTATATAGTGTAAAAAGATATCCTGAAGCCTGGGCAGTCATTAATTTGATTGTCCAATATTTTCCTTATGAGATAATGCCTCTCATAGCAAATGTGTACAGCGCGAGCTGAAAATGCATTTACAGCACTAAAAAACCAAACTTTTATAACAGCTAAACCAAACGTTTCCAATGTAAATTTCCACAATTATATAGTGTAAAAAGGTCTCCTGAAGCCTGGGAAGTCATTAATTTGATTGTCCAGCATTTCCATTATGAGATAATGTCTCACATAGCAAATGTGTACAGCGCGAGCTGAAAATGCATTTACAGCACTAAAAAAACAAACTTTTATAACAGCTAAACCAAACGTTTACAATGTAAATTTCCACCTTTATATAGTGTAAAAAGGCATCCTGAAGCCTGGAAAGTCATTAATTTGATTGTCCAGTATTTCCTTCATGAGAAAATGCAACACTTAGAAAAAGTGTACAGCGCCAGCAGACAATGAATTTGCAGCACTAAAAAAACGAAACTTCATTAACAGCTAAACCAAACGTTTCCAATGTAAATTTCCACATTTATATAGTGTAAAAAGGCATCCTGAAGCCTGGGAAGTCATTAATTTGATTGTCCATTATTTCCCTTATGAGATAATGCCTCACATAGCAAATGTGTACAGCGCGAGCTGAAAATGCATTTACAGCACTAAAAAAACAAACTTTTATAACAGCTAAACTAAACGTTTCCAATGTAAATTTCCACCTCTATATAGTGTAAAAAGGTCTCCTGAAGCCTGGTAAGTCATTAATTTGATTGTCCAGTATTTCCCTTATGGGATAATGCCTCACATAGCAAATGTGTACAGCGCGAGCTGAAAATGCATTTACAGCACTAAAAAAACAAACGTTTATAACAGCTAAACCAAACGTTTCCAATGTAAATTTACACCTTTATATAGTGTAAAAAGGCATCCTGAAGCCTGGAAAGTCATTAATTTGATTGTCCAGTATTTCCTTCATGAGATATTGCAACACTTAGAAAAAGTGTACAGCGACAGCAGACAATGAATTTGCAGCACTAAAAAAACGAAACTTCATTAACAGCTAAACCAAACGTTTCCAATGTAAATTTCCACATTTATATAGTGTAAAAAGGCATCCTGAAGCCTGGGAAGTCATTAATTTGATTGTCCAGTATTTCCTTCATGAGATATTGCAACACTTAGAAAAAGTGTACAGCGCCAGCAGACAATGAATTTGCAGCACTAAAAAAACGAAACTTCATTAACAGCTAAACCAAACGTTTCCAATGTAAATTTCGACATTTATATAGTGTAAAAAGGCATCCTGAAGCCTGGGAAGTCATTAATTTGATTGTCCAGTATTTCCCTTATGAGATAATGCCTCACATAGCAAATGTGTACAGCGCGAGCTGAAAATGCATTTACAGCACAAAAAAAACTAACTTTTATAACAGCTAAACTAAACGTTTCCAATGTAAATTTCCACCTTTATATAGTGTAAAAAGACATCCTGAAGCCTGGGAAGTCATTAATTTGATTGTCCAGTATTTCCCTTATGAGATAATGCCTCACCATAGCAAATGTGTACAGCGCGAGCTGAAAATGCATTTACAGCACTAAAAAACCAAACTTTTATAACAGCTAAACCAAACGTTTCCAATGTAAATTTCCACCTTTATATAGTGTAAAAAGGCATCCTGAAGCCTGGGAAGTCATTAATTTGATTGTCCAGTATTTCCCTTTTGAGATAATGCCTCACATAGCAAATGTGTACAGCGCGAGCTGAAAATGCATTTACAGCACTAAAAAACCAAACTTTTATAACAGCTAAACCAAACGTTTCCAATGTAAATTTCCACCTTTATATAGTGTAAAAAGGCATCCTGAAGCCTGGGAAGTCATTAATTTGATTGTCCAGTATTTCCCTTATGAGATAATGCCTCACATAGCAAATGTGTACAGCGCGAGCTGAGAATGCATTTACAGCACTAAAAAAACAAACTTTTATAACAGCTAAACCAAACGTTTCCAATGTAAATTTCCACCTTTATATAGTGTAGAAAGGCATCCTGAAGCCTGGAAAGTCATTAATTTGATTGTCCAGTATTTCCTTCATGAGATATTGCAACACTTAGAAAAAGTGTACAGCGCCAGCAGACAATGAATTTGCAGCACTAAAAAAACGAAACTTCATTAACAGCTAAACCAAACGTTTCCAATGTAAATTTCCACATTTATATAGTGTAGAAAGGCATCCTGAAGCCTGGAAAGTCATTAATTTGATTGTCCAGTATTTCCTTCATGAGATATTGCAACACTTAGAAAAAGTGTACAGCGCCAGCAGACAATGAATTTGCAGCACTAAAAAAACGAAACTTCATTAACAGCTAAACCAAACGTTTCCAATGTAAATTTCCACCTTTATATAGTGTAGAAAGGCATCCTGAAGCCTGGGCAGTCATTAATTTGATTGTCCAATATTTCCCTTATGAGATAATGCCTCTCATAGCAAATGTGTACAGCGTGAGCTGAAAATGCATTTACAGCACAAAAAAAACAAACTTTTATAACAGCTAAACCAAACGTTTCCAATGTAAATTTCCACCTTTATATAGTGTAAAAAGACATCCTGAAGCCTGGGAAGTCATTAATTCGATTGTCCAGTATTTCCCTTATGAGATAATGCCTCACCATAGCAAATGTGTACAGCGCGAGCTGAAAATGCATTTACAGCACTAAAAAACCAAACTTTTATAACAGCTAAACCAAACGTTTCCAATGTAAATTTCCACCTTTATATAGTGTAAAAAGGCATCCTGAAGCCTGGGAAGTCATTAATTTGATTGTCCAGTATTTCCCTTTTGAGATAATGCCTCACATAGCAAATGTGTACAGCGCGAGCTGAAAATGCATTTACAGCACTAAAAAACCAAACTTTTATAACAGCTAAACCAAACGTTTCCAATGTAAATTTCCACCTTTATATAGTGTAAAAAGGCATCCTGAAGCCTGGGAAGTCATTAATTTGATTGTCCAGTATTTCCCTTATGAGATAATGCCTCACATAGCAAATGTGTACAGCGCGAGCTGAGAATGCATTTACAGCACTAAAAAAACAAACTTTTATAACAGCTAAACCAAACGTTTCCAATGTAAATTTCCACCTTTATATAGTGTAGAAAGGCATCCTGAAGCCTGGAAAGTCATTAATTTGATTG
Organism: Idiotropiscis lumnitzeri; assembly: GCF_059441095.1. Taxonomy (NCBI): domain Eukaryota; kingdom Metazoa; phylum Chordata; class Actinopteri; order Syngnathiformes; family Syngnathidae; genus Idiotropiscis; species Idiotropiscis lumnitzeri. Next base: position 915,456 of record NW_028283612.1, read on the forward strand.
TCCAGTATTTCCTTCATGAGATATTGCAACACTTAGAAAAAGTGTACAGCGCCAGCAGACAATGAATTTGCAGCACTAAAAAAACGAAACTTCATTAACAGCTAAACCAAACGTTTCCAATGTAAATTTCCACATTTATATAGTGTAAAAAGGCATCCTGAAGCCTGGGAAGTCATTAATTTGATTGTCCAGTATTTCCTTCATGAGATATTGCAACACTTAGAAAATGTGTACAGCGCCAGCAGACAATGAATTTGCAGCACTAAAAAAACGAAACTTCATTAACAGCTAAACCAAACGTTTCCAATGTAAATTTCCACATTTATATAGTGTAAAAATGCATCCTGAAGCCTGGGAAGTCATTAATTTCTTTGTCCAGTATTTCCTTCATGAGATACAGCAACACTTAGAAAAAGTCTGTGTGACAGCCTGGAGAGACTGCTGACAGGAGGGAATAGACCCCACTGGGGCTGACATGGGCTAGCTACCCATGCTGGCAGTCTCTGACACTGTGTTCAGTTTGTTGGAGACACCCGCCAAGTGCTACAGAAAGTCTACAAAGAATGACACCCCTACAGCCTGCGAGAGCGGGGGCGCAAGATGGCTCAATGACTGACCACACGGTTACAGACCTAGGAACAAACATGACTACGAGCAAGAACACGGTGCATGAGACAATGGCAGCAGGACACTCACTTCAGGTCTGCACCTGTGGCTGGGCAAAAGTAACATCAGTTACAGGGTTGAAGATCCACCAAGGAAAGAAGCGGTGTTTGGGAAAGCCGAGTCAAGGGCCTCGCATTGACCAATACTTCTTACGAAGTAATGCGTCAAATCAGTCGAGTGAAGCACAGCGACGGGAAAAAACCCAAAGTTCGCAGAGCATCAGCCCCCCTGTCACTGAGGAGGGTATTATAAACACAGAATTGCAGGAGGTAGAACCCACTCAGCCACAGAGACCTCCCAAAGAGAACAAGATCAAAGGGCACAGACAGAGTGTGAGGTGGCCCAAAACTATTGAGAAGAGAGAGTGGGAAACCGTCAATAACGACCTGGTGAAAATGTTGGAGCAACAAGTGGGCACTGCAGAGAGAAAGCTGGAACACATCGGTGACATCATCTACCACTATGGAGAGGAGCGCTTTGGAGTGAACAGCTGGAAAACCACCAACAAAATACCACCACCAACCAAACCTAGGAGGCAACAAGAGATAGAGAGACTGATCAGGGAAAGAAGGGACCTGCGGAAACAGTGGAGAAAAGCCTCTGATCCAGAGAGAGAAGGTCTCATGCTGCTCCATGGGGACATCAAGCTCCGGTTGAAAACCTTACGAAGAGCAGAGAACTTGAGGAAACTTCGCAGGAAGAAGGAACACACAAGAACCCTGTTCTATAAAAATCCCTTCAAGTTTGTCAAAGATCTCTTCGCTAAGGACAAAAGCGGGTTCCTGCAAACTTCAAAGAAGGAACTTGAAGAGCACCTGGAAAAGGTCTACCAAGACACGAAAAGGCATGAACAGCTAGCCATCCCACATGATATCCCCCCCATTCGACCACCAGAGGTCAACATCGAGACCGGCCCTCCAAAATGGAAAGAAGTGGAGAACATGGTGGGCGTGCAAGATCAGGATCTGCACCAGGACCAAATGGAGTGTCATATAAGCTCTACAAGAACTCACCAGATGTCCTACGCTATCTTTGGAGGCTAATGAGAATCGTCTGGCAGAAGGGGATAATACCAAAGGCATGGCGAAGGGCTGGAGGTGTACTAATTCCAAAAGAGAAGGACGCAGATATCAGTCAATTTCGGCCAATCAGCCTTCTCAACGTTGAAGGGAAAATCTTTTTCAGCGTCTTGACACACACCACCTACCTGGAGAAAAAACGAGTACATTGACACATCCGTACAAAAGGCTGGAATTTCTGGATTCTCTGGCTGCTTGGAGCACACCAGTATGATCTGGCATCAGATTCAAGCAGCGAAGAAGAACAAAGGGGATCTTCATGTCATCTTTCTCGACCTAGCCAATGCCTTTGGTTCAGTTCCGCATAGCCTTCTCTGGGAGTCCTTCAACTTCTTCCGCGTTCCAACATCCATCACTACCTTGGTAAAATTCTACTTTGAAGACCTGCAGCTGTGCTTCACAACACCCGACTTCAAAACATCATGGCAGCAAGTAGAAGTAGGCATCATGGCAGGTTGCACGATCTCACCCCTGGCCTTTACAATGGCCATGGAGGTCATCATCAGGGCCTCAAAATGGGTGGCGGGGTGAGCGAACCAGGAACGGGATCCGCCTTCCACCGTCCGAGTATATATGGACGACATGACCACTCTGACCACCACTGCAGCTTGCACCAGGCGGCTACTTGGTAAGCTGCAGGAAAACATCAGCTGGGCCCGGATGAAAATCAAGCCGAACAAGTCACGTAGCATCTCGATAATCAAGGGAGAGCTAAAAGACGTGAAGTTCTGCATTGGTGACGAACCAATACCAACGGTGGCAGAACAACCTGTCAAAAGCCTGGGCAGATGGTATGACTCAAGTCTTAAGGATAAAAACCAGGTGCAGCAGCTAAGACAGGATATCATCAACGACCTGAACAACATCAACAAGACTCCACTACCAGGGAAGCTCAAGCTCTGGTGTCTGCAATTTGGGCTTCTCCCTCTCGTGATGTGGCCACTCACTGTCTACGAGGTCCCACTAACAACTGTGGAGAAGATGGAGCGAGCCATCACAGTATATGTGAAACAGTGGCTTGGTGTCCCACGCTGTCTGAATAACATCAGCCTCTATGGCAAAGGAGTCCTCGAACTGCCCATCACAAGTCTCACTGAAGAATACAAGTGCTCTAAAGTGAGACTACAGATGACGCTGACGGACTCCAGAGACCGGACCATCAGTGAAACGGCACCACCCCTGTCAACTGCACGGAAATGGACACCATCCAGTGCAGTGCAGCATGCCACAGCAGCCCTGAGGCACAGCGATATTGTGGGACACGTCCAGAGGGGAAGAGGAGGCTTTGGCCTTACAGCAAGCAAACCAACTTGGTGTAAGGCCTCAACCGCAGAGAGGAAAAAAATGGTCGTGGAGGAGGTGCGCCGCCAGGAAGAGGCTGAAAGGTCTGCAAAGGCTGTCTCGCTTGCCAAGCAGGGACAGTGGATGAGGTGGGAAGGCCTGGAGAAAAGAAAGCTTGGCTGGAGGGATCTCTGGGAGATGGAAGCTAGCAACATCAGCTTCATCATCAGAGCTACCAATGACGTGCTGCCATCCCCAAAAAACCTCCACCAGTGGTATGGCGAAGATCCAACCTGTGCCCTCTGCCCAACACCAGCAACTCTCAAACACATCCTGACTGGTTGTAAGACCAGCCTCACACAAGGCCGCTATACCTGGAGGCACAACCAGGTCCTCAAGAGCTTGGCAGCAGTGCTTGAAAGCAGGAGAACTACCATCAACTCCTTGCCCTTAAGAGCCACCACTACCATTACAGCACCAAAATTTGTCCGAGAGGGACAGGAAAAGCCCAACCATCCTTTTCTCAAGCCAGAAGTTGGTCAGCTAACCAAGGCTCGGGATTGGAAGATGCTGGTCGATATAGGTCAGCAACTAATCTTCCCAGCAGAGATTGCAACCACCACCCTAAGGCCAGACTTAGTGCTGTGGTCCCATTCATTGAAGACTGTCTACATTGCAGAGCTCACAGTCCCGTGGGAAAATGCAGTTGAAGAGGCCTATGAGCGTAAGAAGTTGCGCTACACTGAACTGGCGGCGGACGCACAACAACGAGGGTGGAAAGCCAAGGTCTATCCCGTCGAAGTTGGATGCAGAGGGTTTCTGGCCTCATCAACCATCAAGCTGCTGAAAGACCTGGGAATCCATGGACAGGCTCTGCGGCACACAGTCAGATCGCTCTCTAAAGCGGCTGAAAGAAGCAGCCAGTGGATCTGGATGAAGAGGAAGGACCCCTACTGGGCTCATAGATCAGCAACATGACCCCCGTCCCCCCTCCCCATCCCACCACTAATCTGCGTCATCCCACTTGAGTACCCAGGGCAGAACCATCCACCACAGTTAATTGGGCATGGGACATAAGCGCGGGCGTGATCAACCGGCCGCTGGCCACCATCGATGAGGGTGTCTAGTGATAAAGGCCGAAACACCCAGTGATTTGATGGAACACTACTGACGATGTGTCCCAAATTGACATCTTTCCCATTCCAACCATGAGACACAACCCCCATGCCACTCTCCATAGCAAGCCTAACCTCATGAGAATACCATCTATCGGCACAATGGACAGTTTACCATCACGTCCATGTTTTTATGATTCTGCTATGTGAGGCATTATCTCATAAGGGAAATACTGGACAATCAAATTAATGACTGTCCAGGCTTCAGGATGTCTTTTTCCACGATATAAAGGTGGAATCTTTCATTGGAAACGTTTGGTTTAGCTGTTATAGAAGTTTGGGTTTTTATTGTGCTGCAAATGCATTTTCAGCTTGCGCTGTGCACATTTGCAAAGTGAGGCAATATCTCATAAGGGAAATACTGGACAATCAAATTAATGACTGTCCAGTCTTCAGTATGTCAGTTTACACTATATAAAGGAAGAAATTTACATTGGAAACGTTGAATTAAGCTGTTATAGAAATGTGGTAGTTTAGTACTGCAAATGCATTTTCAGCTCGCGCTGTACACATTTTCTAAGTGAAGCATTATCTCATGAGGGAAAGACTGGACAATCAAATTAATGACTGTCCAGTCTTCAGTATGTCAGTTTACACTATTGTTAGGTTGAAGATATATTTTATCCCATATTTTACTCTATTAGTATTGCAAAAGAATTGTTCCACAGTGTGACCTATGTTTGACCATATGGATGAGAAGACTTCAAGAGAAGCGGATGCCTGAAGACAGGATCAACGTCTACAACATCAAAGGAGGTGTGCCGAGACACACCTCTGAACCAAAAGGACTGAGACTTTAGTGCCAGAGCACTAAAAGGCATATCTGCCTTTTCAATCAGTAAATGACTGCCATTGATGTCTGTCTTTCCTCTTGTGTCTGAAATGTTTACATGTTCCTGCTGGTGCTCCCCCCTTCGTTCCTTAGTGCAAATACATTGTATTGTTTAGGGACTTCCCAAATAAAATAGAGGGCTCGGCGGAGTGTGCTCCAGAACGAAGTTGGAGATGTAACTGAGCACACCTCCGTTCGTTCTCCTCGCGAGTAAAAGATCAACTCTTGTCTTCCTTTCATTCATTTTGCCTTTGTTCAGTGAATGCTTAGGTGATTGAACCTGACATTATTTTGGTCCTTCGAGCGGGAAGCCAAGATACCTGAGGATTCCAGCGGGTGTGGTGAACTCCAGAAAGACCATGGCCATGGCAGGCTCACTAGAGAGAGCCTAAAAATCCTTTTCCAGGACTGGACCTCACCCCACCAGCTGGGATCTGACGGTTGACGGCGATCCAATGGAGGGAAGACAACAGTGGTGAGATATTTTTTTTTAGGGGGGAAGTGACTGACTGGAGGTCATTGCGCGTTAAGAATAAATAAATAAGTGTCCAGAATAAATAAATGAGCATTAAGAATAAATAAATAAAAATAAAACATAAAAAATAAAAAAAAGCAAAGAAAGACATGAAGTAGAGATGAAATAAGAAAAGAGAAAGAAAGAAAGATAGAGAAAAGAGAAAGAAATTGTGTATAGATAAGAAATCCTGTGCATACTAGTCGATGGCAGGTCCATGAAGGACAGTGGAGTGAGAAATAAAAAAACCCTGTGAATACTAGTCAATGGCAGGTATATGACGGCGGAGTCCGAGAAATTCCGTGGAGAAAGTAGGACGGCGGAGTCTGTGTGTACACTTAAATTCCGTGTGTGAATGTTTGCGCAAACCGTATGTAAAGTGAGTGAACGGTGTGATTGGGGATTACAAATACCACTTGGTATTTTATCCGATGTAATACAGTAGGGTTGTACACAGCAGACTGGTGTGGATGCAAAGGCAATAATTCTCCACCTGAAAAGGTTGAATTGAGAATTACCACAACAGGAAATTTGAGTTGCTGTCCTACTGATGAGAAATCAGTTTTTAGAACACCTTAGGTGTTGACAAACTGGTCCAAATTTTCTAAAATGGGGATATTAGGTAGTAAAATAAAACCCAGGGATACGCTGCAGTGTAGAGATTGGAAGTTCATCGAAAAACAGGATCCTGATAAAACTCAGTATTTAGATACATGGATAACTGAACATGGCTTTAATGGTCAGTTAAATACACAAAAAATAGCCGCATTGCAGGGATCAATCATAGGAAAGACGAAAAAGACCCCAAAAAGATGAAGAAAAATGGCTTTGAGGAAACAGAATATTGGATGAGGGTAGCCTTAAAAAGAGAAGAGGGATACAGGAAACAAAAAGAGAATGAAAACAAAATAAGCAAAGGAAAGGAATGCGAAAAGTCAGATAGAGCAAATTACACTGAAATAGGAAGAGTAAAACAAAAGGATGATGAGACTTTTGAGCAACACAAAGTGAGAATGACAGCTGTGTTTAAAAATCACAGCGGGCTACAGGAAAATGGTAATGTAAATGGGCCATTTCAACAGCAGTTGAAGAATGCTTTACATGCAGGCTCAAGAGAGGTAATTCATAAGTGGGTAAATAAACATTTCCTTTGCCTGCCAACAGGTACCCTGGAGGAGTATGTAAATCACGCCCTCCATGCTGAGAAGATAGAAAATAAAAAGAAGCAGAGGTCTATAGACAGGACAGGTCAGGTAGGACAGGTAGGACAGGAGGTCTTTTATCGAGGTGGAAAGGGCCTAGGTAGCTTTAGAGGACAAAGGGGCAGACGACAGAGAGGAGGAAGAATAGGAAGAGGAGCAAACAGGCAAAATACATCAGGCTGCTGGCGTTGTGGTAAAGAAGGCCATATAGCAAGAGATTGCCCTGAGAAAAAGCAACCTTCAGCATGACTAGGATAGGAAGCATCTAAACAGGATTTAGAGGCTGATCAAGGAACAGATGAGTTTCTAGATGAAGAGGTCCTCCTAAATTTACAAGAGATATTGGCCTTTGATGAAATAACTGAGCTGAAATAACCTTATTGGTAAATGGGTCACCAATTACCTTTTTATGTGACACTGGTGCATGTAGGATTGCTTGTAATAAATTAATTCCAAATGATAGAGCAAGAGAAATGTGTCATAGTCAGATTTGCAAGTGGAAAACTGTCTAGAGTAAAAGAATTAGAACCTGTGTGGTTGAGGGACCCAGAAGGACACTGAGTTGGTTGCATGAATTGAAATTAGGTTTACTTTTACAGAACAATGAGAGCCCAAGTTGTGGGGATGTGATTAATTTACAGAAAAAGATTATTGATGGCACAATTTATACTTACATGATCCGACAGACAAGGTATATCATTCTGATGATGGGTTTTACTTAATTGTATACTTGTGTCTTTTTCAGAAAGAGAGGAGTAGGTGTTGTGAAATCTTAATTGAATGAAGAAGTGAGCATGAGAAACCCTTGTAGGAGCATAGGTGTTTCCTGATTTTGTAGTTTTTGATTTGATACCTTGATAGTTTTGAGTGGCTTTGGTAAGGCTACAGTGAATTTGGAAAATTAAAAAAAAAAAAGGAGTGAGGAAAGTTTGACAGAGGGCAATGGGTATTGGTGTAATCGTAACTCATGAGTGTGCTGTAACAAAGAGTTAACAGCTCTTTGAAGTTAGATGCTCGTTCCCAAGTAGGGGGAGGAAGTCAGAGAGAGAGTTTGGTGATTGAAGAAGGTGTGACTTGAACAAATGAATAAGGATAAGAATTAGGTTCTGCTGTAAGGATGATTTGAAGAAATAAATATGTTATGTTTCATACTTCAGTTGATGATCTTTCTATTAAGGTAACTGTAGTTAGTAACTGGAATGAAATGCACAGATGGAAATGACACGGAAAAAAAAGATGGTAATTTGATAAGAAGGGCTAGTATTTACATTAGAAATAGAAATAGAAATAGAAATAGAAATCCCTTTATTGTCATTGTACTCAAGTGTGCAACGAGATTAGAGGGCTCCCCTCTCCAGTGCAATACAACAATAATACAGACAAATATATAAATTAGATAAATAAATAAGACTGAATAGGGCATATAGAAACACATCACAATGCTGTTTTGCAAGGTTAGGGTGGTCTCGTGTGTGTGTGAGAGTTCAGTATGGAGATGGCTCTCGGAAAGAAACTGTTTCTCAGTCTATTGGTCCTTGATTTGATGCATCTGTAGCGCCTGCCAGAGGGCAACAGGTCGAACAGGTGTGAGTTTGGGTGGGTATTGTCTTTGACGATGTTGAGAGCCCTTCTGAGGCACCGGGCGGTGTAGATGTCCGACAGCGAGGGGAGAGGGCAGCCAATAATCCTTTGCGCTGTTTTGACTGTCCTCTGGAGCCTCACTCTGTCCGCCTCAGTGCAGCCGCTGTACCAGGTGGAGACAGAGTACGTCAGCAGGCTCTCGATGGACGAGTGGTAGAAGGCCAGCAGCAGCTTCCTGTCCAGGTTGAATTTCCTGAGGACTCTCAGGAAGTGCAGACGTTGGCGGACCTTCTTTACCACTGCTGTGGTGTTGTGACTCCAAGAAAGGTCATCGGAGATCTGTACTCCCAGGAACTTGAACGTGTGGACCCTCTCCACACACACGCCTTCGATGCAGAGGGGGGGCGGCAGCGTCTTGTTCCTCCTGAAGTCGACGACAATCTCCTTTGTTTTAGCAGAGTGTTGTGACTCCAAGAAAGGTCATCGGAGATCTGTACTCCCAGGAACTTGAACGTGTGGACCCTCTCCACACACACGCCTTCGATGCAGAGGGGGGGCGGCAGCGTCTTGTTCCTCCTGAAGTCGACGACAATCTCCTTTGTTTTAGCAGAGTTAAGGTGCAGTCTGTTGTCCTTGCACCAAGTTGTCAGTCTCTTTACCTCCTCTCTGTAGGCTGTCTCGTAACCTTCCGAGATCAGACCGACCACTGTCGTGTCGTCAGCAAACTTGACGATGGTGTTGTTGCCGTGGGCCGGGCTGCAGTCGTAGGTGTAGAGGGCGTACAGGAGAGGGCTCAGCACGCATCCTTGGGGGGAACCGGTGCTCAGCATGAGGGTGGAGGACGTGTAGGGGCCGAGCAACACAGTCTGGGGTCTGTTGGTCAGAAAGTCCTTAATCCAGATGCGTGTGAGGGCAGGGAGGCCGAGAGTGTCCAGTTTGGCGACGAGGATGTCTGGGATGATCGTGTTGAATGCCGAGCTGTAGTCCACAAAGAGCATCCTTGCATAGCTCCGCTGTTGTTCCAGGTGGCCCAGTACAACATGCAGAGCAGTGTCGATGGCGTCCTCAGTGGATCTGTTAGCCCGGTATGCAAACTGGTAGGGGTCCAGAGTGGGAGGAAGGCAGTCCCTGATGTGCTGGAGAACCAGCCTCTCGAAGCACTTCATAATGACTGGTGTGAGAGCAACAGGACGGTAGTCATTCAGGTGGACGGCTGGTGACTTTTTGGGGACAGGAATAATGGTGGAGGTTTTCAAGCAGGAGGGGATGACTGCCTGAGCCAGGGAGCGGTTGAAGATCCTGCAGAAAACATGTGACAGTTGGTGGGCACATGCTCTGAGGACCTTGCCTGGTATTCCGTCGGGTCCAGTAGCTTTTCCTGGGGTTGACCGTGTTCCTCTACGATGAGTGGGGGGGAGTTGGAGCTTGAAGTGCGGGGGTGTGATGGTTGGGGCGAGTCAAAGCGAGCGAAGAAGCAGTTAAGCTCCTCTGCCAGCGATGCACTCGGGTCTACAGAGGTCGTGCTGCTGCCACGGAAGTTGGTGATGCTCCGTAGACCCTGCCACACCTCCCGTGGTCTGTTACTGGCAAGGTGGGCCTCCAGCCTCCCCTTGTAGGTTGCCTTTGCTAGCTTGATGCCTTTGCTCAGGTCAGCACGAGCCACCCTGTACTGGGCTTTGTCGCCTGACCTGAAGGCAGCGTCACGGGCCTTGAGGAGAGCGCGAACCCTGCTGGACATCCAGGGCTTCGCATTTGGGAAGGTCCGTATAGTCTTTTGTTGGGACACAGTTTCCATGCAGAACTTGATGTAGTCCAGTACACAATGCGTGTAGACATCAAGGTCCTGATGATCAAAGAGGTCCCAGTTTGTGTCATGAAAGCAGTCCTGTAATTCACTCATGGCGTCGTCACGCCAGGTTTTCACAGTCTTTGTGGTAGGCCTGAATCTGCGCCTGAGAGGGGTGTACGCAGGTGCGAGCTGCAAGGACAGGTGGTCTGACTGGCCGAGGGGGGCGAGTGGGAGGGCTCTGTATGCGTGCTTGATGTTCGAGTACACATGGTCGAGAGTGTTGTCTCCCCTCGTCGGGCACTTGACATGCTGGTGAAACTCTGGGAGTACAGTCTTTAAATTGGCCTTATTAAAGTCTCCCGCTACAATGTGACCGCCATCAGGGTGCGCCCGCTGATGTTTATTGATGACGCACGCGAGTAGCGAGAGCGCCGTGCTAGTGCTAGCGTCGGGAGGGATGTAAACAGCTGTGAGAATCACTACCGTTAGCTCCCTCGGGAGAAAATAAGGCCGGCATTTAACGGACATGAACTCGATGTCGGGGGAAGAGTGCTTCTCGACGATCGTGCTATCGCCGCACCAGTTCTCATGCACGTAAACACAGAGCCCCCCGCCCCTCCTCTTACCGGTGTCCCTCGTCCGATCCGCGCGATGTAGCGAGCGCCCGGCCAGCTGGATGCTAGCGTCGGGGACGTCTGCGTGCAGCCAGGTTTCCGTGACGACGATCACACTGCTATCGCGCACATAGCGGTTTCCCAGGATTTGTAATCCCAGGTCGTCGATTTTGTGGACCACGGATCTGGCGTTGGTGAGGTGCAGACTCGGTAGTGGTTGCCTATGGGGCTGCCGTCGCAGCCGTTGCAAGACACCGGACCTGCAGCCTCGCTTCTGCTTCCTCTCTCTGCGTCGCCTGCGCCGCCTCCCGGTCCCGATGACCAGCCACGGTGAGCCGGGCAGCCTCGCCAGTTCGTTCGGAATTTTGCGATCATAGCAAAATTCCTCTGTGATGGTTATTTCGCATCGATATCCAATGTTCACGATGTCCTGGCGGGTATATCGATGTTGTGCCTCAGTTGATGCCAATAAGAGCAAGCAAACACTAATAAAAAGTAATAAGGAGCACTGTGAGGGGGAGCTGTTAGCCGCTGCGTCCATGCGCGCCGCCATCTTAACATCCAAGGAATTAAAGCAGAGAAGAAATTAGAGACTACAAATAACATTGATGTGTACTTGTTCACTTTGAGGTAGAACTGGTTGAAGTAAAATGAGTCATAAAGTCAGAAAAATAGGAAATAAAAATAAAATTAACATGCTTAAGATTAACAAATTATTGTAAAGTCTGAGTTCCAAATTATGCAGAAATTACTGTGCCACTGAGTAAAATGATGAATGAGGAAAACCTCTAAATGACATTGTCCTTACACTGGACTGATAAAGCATATTCAGCTTTTGTGAAAGGAAACAAGTGTTCGTATTAAGTATGGCACTGACCCTTTGTCCAGATGCAAAAGGCCTTAGTTTTAGTGTAGAAACATGGAGATAAGATGAAACCAATCGCATACTTCTATTCCAAACTAGACAACGTAGAATGTGCATTGAAGCACTGCATGAGAACAGTTAATGCAGTATCTATTGCTGTAGATATAAGATTAAGATAAAGATGGTCTTTTATTAGTCCCACAATCTGGAAATTGCAGAAACAAGTGCAACCATAGTTTTGTTCCATCCTCTGGTTTTGAGAGTACCACGTGCGGTTTCTGCATTGCTTTTGCTGATGAACATGACGTTTTTGTCACCGGCGGGACATTTATAGTGTATGAATACATTGTTATCAAAACCACATCTGATTATAGAGAGATGTACAACATTAAACCCGGCTGTCATTATTATGTCAGGAGGATGGTACAAAACTAGATTGTTATGAGTTAGTAGAAAAAAGTAACCAAAAGTAAAGGCATCAAAAAGATTCGCCTTCAGAAAACGGAGAAGTGCTATTTGTAGATGGAAATAAATAAATAAATAAATAAATAAAATACTGTAGTTGTATCAAATGACACTGGGAAAAAGAACTTAGCAGTTACTCCTCAAATTACTCAGCTCATGCAACAGAATTAGTATCTTAAACAAAAGCGTGTAAACTAAAGAGAGTAAATTGTGTTACTATTTACACATATAGTCGTCTTAAAATGTGTAGCGCATACATTGCATAAGTGTTTTCCTTGAATACACATTGCAGACAATACAGCTAAAGAAGCTGTTGCGGACATACACGTTTTAGTGATAGAAGTCCCAAAGTTAAACAAAGGCTTTGGAGGAAAATGGTGTAACATCGCTACGTGATCTCTGTATGACCAAACAATAATCTTTACAAATGGGCTGCTATATTGAGTCATGGGATAACACATGTCTCAACAGGGGAAATGGTGCATCAGATATTACGTTATTATACGGCTTACGGCTTTAATGCTTATTCGAAACATTTTTGTAGGGCATGTTTAACGTGTGCGAAACACAATTCACAAGGTAATTTGAGTCCACGCAGAGGACGCTTTCCTACACCACAATATCCATTTCAAATTATTCATATGGACTTATTTGATAAAAACCAAAGTGAAGAAAAAAAATAAAATAAATGTTTGGTCATCATAGATGTGAATTCGAAATGGTTAGAACTCTTTCTAACCAACAAATCCAGATGCATTGACAGTGGCAAAAGTACTTTGAAAGGATATCATTCCGAGATATGGTATTCCTGAAAATAATAAACAGTGATAATAGTACCCATTTTGTTAACTAACTTGTGAAAGAGATAGGAATGTTTCACGTTGATTTGAAAGATAATTGTGCTTACCACCCTCAAAGCTCTGGATTGGTGAAAAGAATGAACAAAAAAAAAAAAAGTGAAAAGGCTATGCATTGAGGAAACGGGGAGGCAGTGGACACAGTGTATGGAAATTAGTAAAACTGTTTGTAAAAACGACAAGCACTGTGACTTTCCATTGAATGTTATGCGAGTCGCCTCTCTGTCCACTTTTAAACCTCGCTTGAAGATGAATATTCGGGCCTTTGACTCAGCATGAGACTGTTGCTGTTCTGTTGTTTTTCTGGTATCTACTGTAAATGTGTTTATGTGAGTTAATTTGAGTTATATACAGAGAGTTGCACTGTATTGTATTTCATTGTATTTAGGACCGAGACGTTGTAAAACATTGTTTGGAAGGCCTTATAGAATACCTCAAATTTAAGAACAAATGGGAAATAGATGCTGAAGCAACTTTAGCTGACTACATGTGAAAAGTGTTAGAAAAACAAAGACAGGCACAAATTTAGAGTGGTGAGGATCTTTCTGTCTCCTAGCAGGGCACTAAACTAGTGGAGCCAGGAGACTGGATGCTTGAAAGAAGTTTGAAGATAAGACATATGTAATTACCCAAGGGGGAATGCCATGTTTAGTTTTATTGACAGCTCTCACAGCTGTAAATATAGTAGAAGAGTCAACATTGGTTCATTTGACACATGTAAAAAGGTCATTTTGGTTGAAATCTCCTACAAAGGAGATGAGCGGAAGTCTGATGATAGGGTGGTCTTATTTCATAAGACACCAGACTAAGTAGAGGGGATATTTCAGACAAAATGACCCTGAAGTGGTTAAAAGCAGCTGTTCTATGTTGGATGTATACAATTTTATTCTGATATTTTTGTTGTTGTGTTATATGTGGGAACAACCCAGAGTTACATAAACAAACTATGATGTGACTATAGTACAATACCAACAGTAAGAATCCCAATTACTAATCAAAATGGATTTGCAAACACCAAGCAGATAATTGAAAAAAAAAAAGTGATGGGACATATTTGTGGAGCTTGGACGACATGTTGATAGATTTGAGTTGGAACCATGAGTAATACTCAAGTGGGCAACTATTGGTCCACAGAACAAAGTTACAGGAGAAAGTCTGTACTTTCGTGAAAAGATAGCAATTGGACAACGAGATATCCAAAATAAGCAAATGAAATTGTATTATTGATATTATATTAATGCTTATCTTGATAATACATGTATGGATTGGGTCAGCGTGTATCCTGTGACTAGAGTTGATGTAGATGAACATGTTTTCTATGATAGTTGCTCTTGAAAATTTAAATAGCATTAATGTTGCTGACAGAGCTAAGCGGTTAGGAATCTTTTCACCACCACTGTGTCTGGTTTTGATAGTGGTTGAAATAAACTTCAATCACTATCAAGAGGGGAAATCTGGTGGTGGTGTGGATATGATAGATCATTTGATAAATCACCCAAAAATGTAAAAGGTTTTGAGACTTAGTGCATATCTGTATGTGTTTTTCATAACTAGGCCCTGCTTATAGATTATTGGTAGTTTCTGGAGAGTGCCATTTCACAAAATGTAATTGATTGATCGTAAATGGTATGTTTTATATTGTTTGTTAATAAACTGTGTGAACTGTCCAATGTCATGACAGGACATCGGTGACGTTAAAAAAGAGAAAGCAGAGTATCACGGCAAAAAAAAAAAAAAAAATGATTCAACATACATGGAAGCCATCGGTGTTCTCCTTAGTGTAAGTAAGTAAGTAAGTGTAAATTAACAGATCAAGTAACAGGATTTGAGTCCTCGAACGAAGAACAAAGAACGCAGACAGGTCAACTGCATCATCACAACGTGCAAAAATTAGGTAATTGGACGCAAAGTGGGTTTGAAACTGTGCATGAACGGCTATCAACCAATCTCTAATGGCATTCCGAAACAGGATGACTGTTGATGTATTGTTGGATGAGAGAGGTGGTGTTTGTGCTATGTTCGGTGAACAATGTTGCACATTTATTCCCAACAACACAGCGGTGGGTGGTCGTCTAACCAGGGCCATAGAGGTCTCAGGACTCTTCATGGTAAAATGAAAGGACAACTGGTCTGTGTATATATATATATATATACACATATATATACACATATATATATATATATATATATATATATATATATATATATATATATATATATTTGTTACTTTGGAATAAAGACATTAAATTGATGTAATTTTGTTTTAGAAAAATGCTGTAGTTTTTTTCTCTGAATACAACCTACAAACGGTTAAAAAGGACATTCTGAAATGTTTTTTTTTTGGGCTATCAAATATTTAGTTTGACACTCAAACCGCACACTATTCGTGTCAATTTGTTTGGTTCTATCTCCATGAGTATTTTTTTGTGGTGCATCAAAAGCGTGTTTTAACTTACTTAGGTAAGACAGGTTTAGTGGAGAGATGAGGCCAAACAGCATCACACATCTATGTGCAAGAGATGGCAACTGACAAAGAACCTTCACACCTACAATAACTGCCCCGATGTAATGTGGTGGCTGAAGATCCTCTTCCTCCCGGACAACAAACACCACCATGGTGCACTTGGCAGGCTCTTGATCCAATTCATCCTACAGACCACCATGATAAAAGACAAATTCATTAGAGTTATTTAGATTAAATTTTTTTCCACCATGAAAAAAAAACAAACAACATATATATGTGTGTGTGTGTGTGTGTGTGTGTGTGTGTGTGTGTTTATATATATATATATATATATATATATATATTTTTTTTTTTTTTGGAAGCATCTTTCAGGACACTCAAGGCCGCTGTACAGAGTAAAATACGAAAGTAAAAACACAAATACGGGTAGAAACACCAACACGTAAATCAAGCAGGATAAAATACAATAAAGTGGATGAGGGACATATCTGGAATTGGAGAGAGTAATTAAGGCGGAACAGATTGGTTTTGAGTTTAGTTTTAAACACAGGGAGGGTGGTGCAATTACAGAGGTCAGGTGGAGAGAGTTCCAGAGCTGGAGAACCGAATCGCTGAAGGCTCTGTCCCCCATGGTGGCAGGCAAGGGGTGGAGTGAGGAGGATGAAGACCGGAGAGCGCGGGATGGAGTGGGAATATGGATGATGTCTGAAAGGTAGGGAGGGGCGAGGTTGTGAAGAGATTTGAAAGTCATGTGTCATGTCATTATCCACACCGCTTATCCGGTACAGGGTCACGGGAGGGTGCTGGAGCCTATCCCAGCTGACTACGGGCGAAAGGCGCACTACACCCTGAACTGGTCGCCAGCCATAGATTTGAAAATATATAGAAGAATTTTGAAAATGATTTGTTGATTGACTGGAAGCCAGTGGATCTGCTGAAGGATGGGGGGTTGATGTGATAGGTGGAAGGTGATTGGAATCCATTGCACATCCTTGAGGCACCCTAAAGCTCCCGTATGTCTGTCACTGAGTCTTGAATTTTTACTTAGTAAACTGAATTTGAGCATATGCAGTATTGAATTTTTGGTGAGGAGACCTTTTTTTTGAGGAATTAAAAACGCATTTTAAAGTCCTACATTCAAGTTTATTGGGATATAGTTCTTAACAAAAACATTATGATCGAAAAATTCAGAATCAAATTAAAAATATACAATTTATGTAATTCGAATTCAGTTTTTCAATTCAATAATTCAGTGTTCAATTCAAAACATTCAGGTTTCAATTCAAATATCAAAGTTAAGATATTCACATTCAAATAACCAATATTCAGATTTAGTTTCAAGTGGGACAAATATCAGACCATAGTCCAGCAATTAATCCAAACTCTGTGTCAAATTAAGTGATGATTGTACTGCCTTTATTATTTTAGAGGAGGAGTAATACCTGCTGCTGTATCTTCTAGTGCTGGACGATTAATCAAAATTTAAATCGTGATTTAGATTTCTTAATTTTGAAAATGTTCTAATTGAGGGAAAAATGTTTCAGATTAAGAAAGAGTTCAAACAAATTACATATGTTCAATTTGAGAGAACCTGGCTAACCAAGATGGAACTTTACACCCTGGAATTGAAGGAGATACTTGGAAAAAAAGGCCGAGTTACTGGCACTGAAATAAGACCTATGCTCAGTTCACTCAGTCATGTAAGAGGGTTGTGTTTTATTACTGCAAATAGAATTTGCATCAAACTATTTTGGATAAGTCCATCATAAGCATTAACAGAATAAAACAATAAAAGATCTGTTAGAGCTTATGGATATCTTGCTATTTTTTTTATTTAAAGTTGAGATGCACTTTTTGGGATGTAAGCAATGCATATGTGAGCTTTTATTTATTTAAGACACTTAATCATCTTGTGTCTTTTTAAATAGCAAAACGTTGAAGCTGGAAGGGAGGGCATAATCCATTCCTTGATGAAATTCCTCGGACAGTCTGCAGAGGAACTTATCACGGACTACCAGGTAAATTACAACAGTATTACGTTTTTAAAGCTGCAATTAACTCATAGACTGTGCAGCAAACATTTTTATTTGTCACAATATTCAAATAAATTAATTGCTGCCAGTATGTGACCTGCTCTGGCTAAAGGGTTGGCATTTGGCAAAGGTTACTTTCGGGTAATTGACAAAATAAATCAGAAGGTCCAAAGTTTCGATTTTGAGATTTCTACAAAAATCCTATCCTTGAGGTTGAGGTTTCTATTTTAATTTCCGTTTTCATTGCCCTTTTTATTTATTTTTTTATTCTCATATATGCTGTTATAAACATGTAATGCAGATTGCAAATACTGTCACATATCACTGGTGTCCGGCTGAAACATGTTGTCATAATTTGAGTAATTTCATGTTTTTCTAGATCTAATCTATTGGTCAATCCACACGAGTGGGTGTTACTTGTAAATATTACTGACCAATCTCAAATGTTGAAAATGGTTTGCTCTCTTTGGATGATGCAGTGTTAATGATTGCAAAAACGTGCCATTGGAAGTCTCCTGCAAGGTGAAGATTCTGGAGCTTCTTGGATACTGCCTGAAGACAGCGATATTCAGAACTATAAAAAGCAAACACAAATTTGGGACATTATGCACCTAACCATGGATGTATATGCTCTTTCAGGAAGTCAGCAGAGAACAAGCAAAAGAGGACCAGGCCAAGCAAGTACTGAAGGTCTATGTCAGGGGTGTCAAACTCATTTTTATGGACGGGCCACATCGTAGTTGTGGTTTCCCTCAGAGGGACTGTGAACCCATATAAATTGATTGGAAAGCCAGTTTTGAAATCAGAAGCTAGTAAGTAATTGTTCAACAATTTTTCAATTTATTTTAAAAGGGGAGGATTGGTAACAAATAATTGGCAATATCTCATATCTCAGTGTTGTTGTGAAGAAAATATGCTAGAAACAGGAAGTTGATGCAGATGATTTGCCCTTTGCGGGCAACATAAAATTAGGTTGTGGGCCAGATCTGGCCCCGGGCCTTGAGTTTGACACACGTACTCTATGTCTTCCAAGCAAGTGAGGGACAAGAAGACACATCCCATACCTCTGTTTCCATTGTTGCTTAAGAAAATGAGGTTGTGGAAATGTTGCCAGTCTCCTGCTCATGGGAATTAACTATGCGCTGAACTTACTAAATTTGCAGTACCCGTTTGAGGTGCATCAGAAGCTCTTTCTTGAGATAGATGGCCTGAAACTTGCACTCGGAGTCCATTCCCTGACTCTCCATTGAATGTTAGGCAAGCCCCCTCTCTGTCCACTTTTAAAACGTTTTGAAGACACATTTTTATTCTTTAGCTTTCGACTCAACATGTGACTGTCGTTGTTCTTCTTGTATCTACTGTACGTGTTTTAATTTGTGTTCTAATTTCCTGCTAATTTATACAACACCGTATGAAAAACACTTTGTTACAGCTCCAACTATTATAATTGCAAGTTATTTGTACATGGGTATTTCTTGTTTCGTGGACTAATACTGTGCGCAAATGCAAATGCTCGGCCTTTTATCACAAAAAATGTCCGAAGGGCAAGATCTTAATTCCTCCTCTAATATAAAACCTTCCCGAAGAACAAATCGTATAATTCTAACTTGCTAGATTTAGTCCAATGCACGATACATTTAGGCTAACTCGACGTCGCTCCAGTCAGTAAAGCACGCTTTATGGTTCACCAAAATGCATACCGTGAAATTCTTACCTTGTTTATGCGACGAGGATATTATCCCGTAAGGAGTTACACTGACGCTGTACTGCTTCTTTTTGTATTTCTCTGTTCAGGTCGTCCCTCCCGCATTTCGCCCAAAGTCAGACGGGATAGGCGGCAGCACCTCCCCGCAAGCCAGTACAAGATAGGCGGTGTGGAAGATAAAGATAACACGTCCCTCCGTTTGGATCGGGTATTGTGTTTTCTTTAGAGCTTTTGGTTCGTGTGCACTGTGCAACACAGTCTGAGCGCAAATACAAATGCTCGGCCTTTTATAAATAAATAAAAAATCCGAAGAACAAGACCATCCTCGTCTAATATAAAACCTTCCCGATGAACGAACCTTATAAAACTTGCCCTCCGTCACAGCAAAACAATTTCTGCAACAATTTCATAATCCATTTGTAAAAAGACAACGGTAAGATTTCGTCCAGTGTACGATCAGTTTAAGCAAACTGGGTTTAGCTAGTCAGTAAAACACTCTTTATAGTGTAGCAACGTTAGTAACGCTAAATTCTTACCTAGTTTATGAGACGAGTGCTGTACTTGACTATTTTTTGTAATTTATTATTATTTTTTTTTTTTAATGCTTTATAGAGCAAATTGCACCTATGACAGTTGTTATTACCACAGAAGCCATCTCAAATGGTTGCAAACTCTGAGGGTGACTTTGAACCGGAAGTCCCGCCTCAATCGTCATCTGATTGACAGCGGAATCCTGGAGCCAGAGAAGAGAAAAGAATCAGACACGAAGTTGAAGAAGCGGAAAAAAAATAAACATCGAATCTCCAAGTTCTCGCAACGAGGGTGACTGTTGGGGTCTGGAGAAGTGACCGGGAGATGGAGAGCCCCGTATTTTGGTCTTGGTAAGAGGGTAACTCACTTGATGTTGACGAGGGAACCTATGCCGCTATGCTATATACCGGCGTGAGAAAACTACGGCCCGGGGGCCACATGCGGCCCGTTAAACGTTTTAATCCGGCCCGCCGAATTTGAAAAAAAAAAAAAAAAACCTTGTTAATGTTTTATTTTCAAAATAGTGTGGTTTTTCAAAGACAAGCTTTTGTTCACTTTCATTTAAAATTAAATGTATTTTTTTTCTCAGATGAGATGAGGTTACCAAAACACTCCATCCATCTGCTCCTGGTCCAGCCCCTCTGTCAAATTTTAGAACCCATTGTGGCCCGCCAATAAAAAAGTTTTCCCACCCCTGCTATATACTATAAGCTATGTTAATGTCGTCAGGCCATTATAGAGTATTTCTTCTGACATTTTGAAGGAGAAATAATACTCAACGTTTTATTTTTTTATGATGTTTGAGGCATTCTGACTGAAATACAGTTCAATTGAGGTTACCAGTAGTCATTTCCATTACCTGTCAATGTAAATTAGAATGTAACTTACTACAGTGAACCCTCGGTTATCGCGGTTAATGGGGACCGAGACCACCCGCGAAAACTGAAAATCCGCGAAGTAGCGGCGCACCTTCAAAAATGCTTAAAAAAAAAAAAGTGCGAAGTAGCGGCGCACCTTCAAAAATGCTTTAAAAAAAAAGTGCGAAGTAGCGGCGCACCTTCAAAAATGCTTAAAAAAATAAATAAATAAAATAATAATATATATATATATATATATATATATATATATATATATACGGGTAGAGAGAGAGAGGGTGAAATGCATGTTATAACAAAAAAAAAAAATTATTAAAACATTTTTTTATTCCCCAGCCATTATTTTTGTATTTATTCAATTACTTCTTTTTGTATTTATTTAATTACTTCGACTTTTACCTGCTGGTACGCCGTCCGGTGTGCCCTGGCATTCTTCATTTATTTATTCATTTATTCATTCATAACTGACAGCCTCGCGCTCCGCTCATGCCCGGGCGGAAGGTGTTCCTCTTCGGCTTAACAACCACGCACGCCGGCCGGTCTCCTCCGGAGCTCTCGCACGGTCCCGAACGGAGCGAAATGTCGCCCCGCTAGTGCCCGGGCGGAAGTTGTTCCTCTTCGGCTTAACTGCCACGCACGCTGGCCGGAGCTCTGGTACGGTCCGAACCGCGCGAAACGTCGCCCCAAATCGTGCCCGGGGGAACGTGCTCTTCTTTGTCCACTCTCCTCTTCGCCCACGTTCTTCTTCGGCGGACGCCGGCCGTCTAACCACTCCAGCGCCCCGTCGTGCCGCTCGGCGAAACTACAATGCCCCCGAATATTTTTTAGACCCGCGAAGCACTGAACCCGCGAAAGGTGAACCGCGAAGTAGCGAGGGTTCACTGTATTGCAACCAGATACCTATAAAATGTCATTTAATTTGCACTGTTTTGATCGCCACTGTTTTGCTCATTGAACAACAAATGAAAAGATGAATCATACACAGTGTTTGTAAAGATAATTGTCAATGTTTTATTAAATGAAATTCCAATGTAAAATTGTGTAATATTGTGTTATATAATGGGTCTACAACATACATTTCTCACAGACAAGTAGAGCTTTTTCTCATGAAATGTGTTGAAAAAAAACTAACATTTGAACATTGTTTTGCGTTACAACATCCGTGTTTACTGGTCATAAATTATTAACTTAAGTTTAATATACACTACACGAGCTGGGTAGCCACCACGCCTCAACCACCATAACAAGTTCGCTAACCCTTTAAGTCGAACGAGGTAGCTAACATATCGGGTTCAATTTGTACCAAAAATATGCTGTTGTGCCTTGTGTCTCTGTATATGTCGTCATGACGTGTCATTTGACAAAGCCTTGTGTCGATGTTAGTTGTCGATGTAACAGTCTTATGTTAGATGTCAATGTATGTCTATGTTAGATCTCAATGTGTCGATGTTAGATGTCAATCTATGTGTCTATATTAGATGTGTTTATGTTAGATGTCTATGTAAATGTTTGTTAGATGTCGATGTGTGTAAGATGTCTATGTAGAGGTTGGTTAGATGTCGATGTCTATGTAAATGTTTATGATGGATGTCGATGTGTCTGTTAGATGTCCGTGTTTGTTAGATGTGATTGTAATGGTTTATGTTATAGACGTCAATGTAAGTGTCAATGTTAGATGCCCATGCATGTTTGTTAGATGTCGATATATGTGTCATTGTTACATTTCAACGTAAATGTTGTTCGTGCAAGTTTCCAGTCCTCCAGCCACGTGACATCATGTGCGTCAAAGTGATAACTCGTACATTTCACGGAGGGAAAAAAAACAGACACCATTGGTAGTTTTGACCGGGAAAAAAAAAATCATTTATTTTTTTCGAACACCTCATGTCTCTTTCAGCGTAAGAATAAACATGACACGACCAAAATAAAATATACCAACACAGGCAAATATTTAAGGAGCACTCAAGAGATACACTTCAGCTCATTTAATCCCACCTATTTTTACTAACGCAAACCCTTCAATTCTAGCGCCCACAGAATAGTGTGCTATAATGCTATAAAAATATGGAGCCTTTACCTGACAGCGTTTGAATATAACTGAATTCCCATTGCTCACGAAAAACTGAGAAACTAAGAACAAACATTTCAAGCACAAGCTTGACTTGACTTCAACAGTTCTATTTTTTCTTTCGTGACAGCTCAGACATCAAAATAATGCTTTCCTTCTATAAAATAAAAACAGCATGACAAAAGGTGCTGAAATAAACTATATACGGAAGTGCGTGAGTGACAGTGTGTGCATGTGTTTTTGCAACGCATGTGTACACCCCGCCATACAAATTACACAATTCGTTGGGTATGTGGTATACACTTAAAAACAATTGCCTTGGAGCAAGTGAACACAACACGTCTCACACTGTATACATGCTGTAGAAGGGCTGGGCGATATGACCTCAAATCAATATCGCGAGAAATCGAGCAATTTTACCTCGATAACGATAAATGCACAATAAATTCCCACGTGGACTAAAATCAAAATAAATGCAGGAATTGCATATTGACTGTTTTTTTTATTGACCAACTGGTACACTTTACTTTCAATGAAAAATAAAAGTACAAAAATCATTTGTATGAACATTCCAAATAGCTTGCAGGGTTCGCGGTTAACTTTAAAAACTGCTTGCCCATAGGGCAAGTGCCACTAAAATTTGCCTTGCCCGAGTGGCCAAATTACTTGCCCGACTTGGGCAAGTGACAATTTTTTTTCTCTAAGAATAAAATGTTTATGGTTGTAAAATGTGCGCCACAAATGTAAATAAACATATAATCTGATAAGCATAAATTAATCTTGTTTTCATCATCAACCATGAAACCCTACTCACAAGAGCAAATGTATCATCCTGTGCAGTTATTGAAAATGTTAATTGTAGTTTTAATAATTAACAAATCTGCATGTTAAATTGGGAAAATGATATTACAGCAATCCAGATGATCAATTTTAAGTCCAGGAGAGCGTATTAATTGAGGAATCACATGAGTAAATTATGAGTGTGGCAAATTTGTGTATTCCTTTAAGACCAGTGCCTGTGGTGCTGCCTCCATAAGTTTCATAGCATAAACAGAACACAGTCACTGACACTATGTCAGGTCACATCATGGAGCTAATGAATTAACAGCCAATAATCAAATATTACTCCCTTCCTTACTCACAACTGAATTGTCTACTTAAAAATATTCGAGCTATTTTAGTCATGTCAGAGGAATCCGAAATGTTCGGATTTGAACGAACTCGTCGCCACTCGTAAACATGCGCAGAAGGTAAGAAAACTTCCGGCTGTCAATTTTCGGCCAAAATATCGTAGGTTTTTGTTGTGTTTTTCAAACTTCAAATGAGGATGCTACGACAGCGAGTTCCAATACTGCGGGATTTATTGACGTCCACTTTAACTCGACATTCACTGAACTAACTGATCCCCGTAGCGCCCGCCCATTACCCCCGATAAGGCCAATGGACCATACCAAAACATAAGGGGTTGTCTGGGTTAAACCATCACCATACAGTGCACACAAACAGATCACACCACCGTTTTCGTCAAAATTAAAGATATTTGGCTGCTTTAAAAAATGCTTGCCCGGTCGGGCAAGTTGCCCATAATTTTACCTTGCCCGTGGCCAAATTTCACTTGCCCCGGGCAATCGGGAAGCGGTTAACCGCGAACCCTGAGCTTGCTTTGCATGACTTGAACAATGTCACAAAGAAAAAGGGTACCTCTTGCGAAATCTTTTTCTGCAAATAGATTGCGCCAAGATGCTCTCATGATGTAAATAATGGCAAATAAAAAAACGCGAAATAAAATGAAAGAAAATGTCAATGCAAGCCAAATAAACAATTGGGTATTATCGGGGAAAATGTGCCGTCTCGAGTACTCTGCTGCGCAGTCGCCACTTGTCATCTATGGAATGCACAGTTAGGCTCAATCAGGGATCCATGTTGCGACCCGACCACAAGTCGGATGTAGATGCAAAATGCTTGACATGTCTAAGCTCCCGGCCCGATGTAGTCCATATCGGGAAATACGGCTTTCATGAAGCGTTTAAATCCTGTGCGCGCCACGTAACTAGACGAGCTTTATCTTTAGCTAGTGCTAGGCTATCGCGTCCACCTCTGAGACGTTCTCTCGTATGGTGTCGCCTCCGTTCATGGGCTGTTGTCACTTGTCGAACCTTGCTTCTCACTTTGAACTTTCAGCACAGCATGGTTGTGTTGTGGGTGGTGAGAAAGCTTCTGGATTTGAATCGCCAGCAACGAGAGCGACAGACGGGTGGAGTCACATGACTAGAGGCGCTGTAGCGGTCTTAAAGGGGCATGAACATTGCCGCAGACAAAAGGCTTTTCTTTTTTTATTCATCGAATTTACCGACATGGGCAAAATGATTTCGGTCATTGTAATAAATTTCGGTAACGGTAAATTTTCGGTTTATCGCCCAGCCCTATGCTGTAGCATGGCTTTCTTTGCCGTGGGTGTCAAATATTTTACTTTGTTTTCAGAGTGCTTACAGACCTCTTGGTTTTGCCTCAAAATAATTGTCTGCAAAGCAGTCTGTGCCATCCGCATCATTGATGTGCAGGAGTAGCTTGTTGGTAATAAATAGCTGCAAGAAGTCCGCTGTTTGCCGCAGCATCCAGTGGTCCAGCGCTCGCAGTGAAAGTCTTGTCTGGCAGCCCGAACCATCCCCAAACATTTCGAGATGCACGCCCACTAAATTCCAGAAATATAAACATGGACAAACTTGACATTCTTCCAGATTCTGTCTCTTTGCATTGTTTTGAAGTTACTCCTGCAACTTTTCCACTTCTTCGATCCTCCCCATTGTCTGAAAAAGAAGTGTATATTTTGATTTGAAATAATGACCTCAACATACCAATACATTTGTTTATCATCTGAACTGGATTATTTTGAAACAACATTTGGGATGGACATCTGGGATTTGTTGTTGTGTATATTCAGAGTAATACTTTTCTTGTATATAGCTAAAGCAATAGTCGCTGGCCTTGAAAATGGGTACAAGACTTGACCAAATTAAGATGCCATAAGGTCTAATTTGCCCCTTCTCTACCACAACCGATTTAGAGGCCATTAGTAACAGATTTGAGAAGACCACTTTTAAAGATATGAAGCCAGAGCTCGGCACCGGACCCATTTTTATTATTTATTATAATTTTAATGTATTATTGAGCAAATGACACAATATGTCAGTTGTGATTACCACAGAAGTCATGTCAAAATAGTGCAAATTCTGAGGTCGACTTCAAATCAGACAGGCGGAGACGAGCGCCAGAGAAGAGATGAGAATCAGAAGAGATGTTGAAGAAGCTAATAACAAAAAAAAACAAAAAAACACATCAAATCTCCATGTAGTAGCAACGGGGATGGCTCATGGGGTCAGGAGAAGTGAGCGGGAGATGGGGAGTATGAGGTGCCGTTGGGGACAAAAGTCAGGAATCGCTTCACACTTCTGAAATGCACTCTTACACACCAGTGAAATTGTTGTTGCTCATGCATACTTATGAAACGCTATCATACATACGAGTGAAACGCTCTCATACACACTAGTGAAATAGTTGTTGCTCATACACTCGTCAAATGCGCTCATACACATAGGTGAAACATTCTCATACACACCAGTGAAAGGCGCTCAGGCACAATTGTGAAATTATTGTTATTCATAAATACAACTGAAACATGCTCATGCCCATACACGAGTGAAATGCTTTCATACAAACACCCACACTGTTGAAAATGCTGTCATGAACACAAGATCGCTTACAAATACTAAAATGTAAAAATTAATCATTTATTTAGCAGGGATGCATGGTGGGCGACTTGTTAGCACGATGGTCTCACAATGCAGAGGTCGCGGGATTGATTCCGGCTTTCCTGTTTGGAGTTTGCATGTTTCCCACACGCCTGCGTGGGTTCTCCGGTTTCCTCCCACATTCCAAACACATGCATGGCAGGTTGTTTGGACACCCTAAATTGGTGTGAGTGTGAGCGCGGATGGTTGTTTGTCTTTGTGTGACCTGCGATTGGCTGGCAACCAGTTTAGGGTGTACCCCACCTACTGCCCCAAGATAGCTGGGATAGGCTCCAGCACCCCCCGCAACCCTTGTGAGGAGAAGCCGTACAGATAATGGATGGTGGGATGGCATTCATAATGGACGGCCGCCACGGTGGGCGACTTGTGAGCACGATGGTCTCACAATGCAGAGGTTGTGGGATCGATTCCGGCTCCGGCCTTCCTGTGTAGAGTTTGCATGTTCTCCCAAGCCTGCGTAGTTTTCTCTGAGTTCGCCAGTTTCCTCGCACATTGCAAAAACATGCATCCATTTACTCTGATGCCAATGTTTTCTGTACCTTATGGCAGATTTTTCTCTTTGCCGAAGACTATTAGCACTTGTAGAGCGAGGACCTGTGCCACAGTCGTCAACTGCACCCTAAAATCTGATCATTTTGTATTTTAGACATTACACACTACACAGTTAAAGATGGTCCAAAAAAGAAAAATGGATTAATGTATTTCAACTTACATAATACTCTTTAAAGAGCTGACCAGCTCATTCCCAGAGGTACGTATTGGGGCGTATTGGTCGTCTTTACAGAAGACTCCAGGAGGTAACTCAGGTTTGACCTTCAGCCACAACAGAGTGTTGGGTGTGAGTGCTTCCAAGTCGTTGAGGTCGGAAGATGTCCTTGTGATAGGCCTGCTGTTTATAACTGCTTCAGCCTCACCAAGCAAGGTATATTGACTTTCTTCACCCGAAATTTGTTCTTTTACAGTGACATTCAGGATTTTTCTCACAGACCAAATAAGTCGCTCACAGCTTCCTCCGTGGTGGGAACCTGCTGGGGGATTGCTATGCCACTGAATACCTTTTTGCAGCAAGTGTTTCTCGATTTACTTAGTGTTCCATTCTTTGATTGATTTCTTCATTTCACTGTCAGCTGATCTAAAGTTGGTTCCGTTATCAGAATACATCTCTCTCACTTGTCCTCTTCTGACAAGAAATCTTCGGATTGCGTTGAGACAAGCATCTGTGTCACGTGAAGATGCAATTTCCAGATGTACGGCTCGTACAGCGAGACATGTAAAAATCACGCCGTATCTCTTTACTTGTCCTCTAACCCTACTTACTTAGAATGGACCAAAATAATCAACGCCAATTCTCTTGAAAGGCGGATCGTCAGGTAGCACTCTTCTGATGACTCTAGCAGCTCGAGGTATCCAAAACTGTTGATGCAGATTAGCCATCATGTGGTTCCTTCCAGCGTGAGCTGTAATCTCATGAATGTATCTCAGGACTAGCTTTGTGTTATGTGAATCCTTGGCAAGATGGCTTGCTGTTTTGCTGTTTCAGGCATGGCTGCGTGGCTCAACTGTCCACCAACCCTCATGACACCATCTTGAAGTACTATATTGAACTTGTAAAGTGGGCTACTTTTCTTCACCCTTTTTTGTTTTTCAAATATGGCTAAATCTTTTTTGAAACTTCGCCTTTGACAGTATTTCACAAGTTCTCTTTCTGCTTTATCCAAGTCGTTGCAGGTCAAATACTTTCCTTTGACAGTTCTCTTGAATAAATTCATCTTGCCTTCTTCACCTAATGTGATTAACTCCTTTCTATTTTCCTTTACTCTGTCAGTAAGTCTTTCAGCTTTAGAAACCAGGCTACGGCCTGCTTCAATGCTGTCCAAGACGAATAATGGTTCATCCACTGGCCCAGAGAATCTTTGGGCTACAGTGACTGAATTACATGCACTTGAGTCACTCATTTGACCTCCAGGTCATTAATTGGTAATTTGAAGTGTTTTTTGTGTTTAACTAAATTCCTGGACACTGCCTGATTTTTTTCAGAGCTGTACAACCACTAGAAAGGGTGGTTCCCACAATGTGAGTTTTGCTCAGGTGGCCCAACAATGTCACAAAAACAAGTAGGGGTGTGTGTGTGTGTTTGTATAAGCTACATGTTGGGGACCAACATCGGACAGCACACCCACTGTAGGGGACCAAAATTTTTGTGGGGACCAAAAATCTGGGCCCCACAAAAAAGAGCATTGAATTCAGTGATAAGAAGCTCAGGGGGAGGTCCTGTCAAAGTTTCAGGGCTTCCCAGGAAGGTCACAAAAACAAGACGAGTGTGCTAGAAATGTGTGTGCGGAAAAATTACTCAGGATCGCTGTCTAGTGGTCGGTCCCGGTACTGCACTTACGCACACTTCACACACTCGGCTGGTCTGCGCATGTGCAGGACAGTCTGCTTTATGTCAGGCAGCCACCCTCCCCTCCCCCACAGCCCAACCCGAAAAATTGAGATGTTAGTTAAGTATTTATTCCTATTATTGAGTGAGATTACATATTTTTACTTGGCAGCTGGCACAACAGCTAAGCTTGGAGCACAGTTATTGCAAAATAAAATAAATAAACAGTAACAACAATAACGATTGTTAATATTGTTATACTTTATAGCGTAACCTATTTATACTAATTTTCTGTATGCAATTTCAAGTGCAACTAATATAGTTGTGCATATAGATAGCCACCAAACTCCATACATTAGATAAAAATAAGAGCCACGATGTTAACCAATTAACAGTTCAAGAAAAAAGCAGACATCCAAGAACTTGCTTTGTTACTTTTGCGTGGCCAGAACTACAAACCCCAAAGCAGAGCAAACCCAAAACATCAGAGAAAGTACAATACTTTTGTCAAGGAGTGGTGCTGCTGCTTTGCGATCGCTGCCACCATAGTGAACGCGCTACCACATTCGTGCACACGCACACATGCCACACACCTGTTTTCCACGTCCTGTCAGTCCACTCCGTCGGTCCACATTTATTTCGTTGGTCAGCCATCACGGTTGGGTGCGCACTAGATCGCTGTTAAACCATCTTCTACGCCACAGTCCTCGTGTTCAACAAACATTTCTCCCGAACTCGCCTACCATGCACAACTCTCCACTTTCAAACCGAGCGCCGCTGTTACTTCCGGGTTTTTAGCGCCAAGCACTTGACGCTAGCGTGTGACGTCATGGCGAAATACTAGGTTTTAAAATAAAAATTTTCTTTTTTTTGTACAGTCTAAGTGCATGGGGTTATGATAGATCGAATGAGTATACCTTTATGTACTCACTAACATTTATGTTGATCATAAAATGTTGTTTTGATGAAGAAAACTGTTATTTTTTAGAATCAATTGGCTTAGGGCACTTGGGCAAACTACGGCCCGGGGGCCACTTGTGGCCCGTTAAACGTTTCAATCCAGCCCCCCAAACTTGAAAAAAATTAAATGAATAAGCCTTGTTAATGGTTTATTTTCTAAATACTGTGGTTTTTCAAAGACATATATATTGTTGTAATGCTTTTGTTCACTTTCGTTTAAAATTAAATGTATTTTAGGACTCATTGTGCCCCCCCCCCCCTCCCAATCAAAAAGTTTGCCCATCCCTGGCATAGTGGATGGGCCGAGGAGTTTAAAAGGCACACATCATGCATTTTTCAGTCAGTTTTAGCCAGGGCTTGGTATGGGGAAGACCAGCTGGTTTACATGTAATCATAAAATTTTCCCAAGTTTTATTTAAGTTAATTGGACAAAACAAAAAAACGCAATATTCTTCTGCCAGAGAGTATGTAATATTCTTCTGCCATTTTATTGTAGAGGGCCATTTTGAGCCCCTAACAATATTATTCAACCAAGAGATCATGAGTCGTCGCCCACTTACTTTCTGAAGTCAGCTGGGATGTCACGGCTGTGACCCTCGTGAGGATAAAGTGGTTCAGATGGAAAAGTAGGACTAAGGGCTTTTTCTCAGGTTTCCATGCGCAAATCCATGTATATTAGGTTAATTGGAGACTCTAAATTCTCTACTCATCAAATGACATTCGTGACCCTGATGGATAGATAAAATAGATTATTAATCTGCCATGGGAAGTCCAAGGTGTCTGGTAGAAAGAAATGCATTCATACACTCATTACACAGTCAACCAAGCAAAGACACAAAGCCTAGGGCAGGGGCGGGCAAACTTTTTGATTGGAGGACCACAATGGGTTCTAAAATATGACAGAGGGGCCGGACCAGGAGCAGATGGATGGAGTGTTTTGGAAACCTCACCTCATCTGAGAAAAAAAATACATTTAATTTTATATGAAAGTGAATAAAAGCATTCCAACAATAATATTTGTCTTTGAAAACCACAGTGTTTAGAAAATAACACATTAACAAGGTTTATTCATTAAATTTTTTTCAAGTTCGGCGGCCCGGATTAAAACTTTTAACGGGCCGCATGTGGCCCCCGGGCCGTAGTTTGCCCTCGCCTGGCCTAGGGCATAAACACATACATGTAATATCCAATCCGCTTATTCTCACAAGGATAGCGTGCTGGAGCCTACCCAGCTGTCAACGGGCAGTAGGCGGGGCACACCCTGAAGTGGTTGCCAGCCAATCGCAGGGCACGCAAAGACGAACAACCAT
The DNA here is from genome assembly GCF_059441095.1 of Idiotropiscis lumnitzeri. NCBI lineage: Eukaryota > Metazoa > Chordata > Actinopteri > Syngnathiformes > Syngnathidae > Idiotropiscis > Idiotropiscis lumnitzeri. Next base: position 946,511 of record NW_028283612.1, read on the forward strand.
CTGCGCTCAAACTCACTCACAAATGCAACCTCCACACAGGAAAGCTGGGTCCCGGGATCGAACCCTGCACCTTGGGACTGCGAGCCGGATGTCCTAACCAGTCTTAACTCATTAAATACCAGCCATTTTCACTGGAGCAACCCACTCAATCCCAGAGTTTTCCTGGGTTTTGACTAATATTGCAAGGCCCACAGAATATTGTATTCTAATGCTATATAGACATGGAGCACACCCGAAGAAAGATGAGACTCTCTTCTTTCAACAGAAAAAAAATGTTTGTTCCTATCTTTTTCCATTCTTGAACAATCGGCATTTGAAAATAGCTAAATTTCATGAAAACTCCAATCCCTGGGGAAAAAACTGAGAAAATGAGCTTTTTGTAAACTGATGCATTTTGACCATAATTTGAACTTTGACACTATTATTTATGGCTTTTATGACACCTCTAACATCTAAATAATGCATGCCTTCTATAAAATAACAAAAAAAAGCACAAAAAATATGTTTTTGATAAAATAAATTTATTTGCACATAACACTAAACGACTGAACTGTTGAACTATGTACAAAAATGAAATACATCAGTGTCATACATACTTTTTTTTTGTGTGATATAAAATAAAACAGTTGCCTTGATGCAAGGGCACACAACATAGTTCACACCACATTCTTGTTTCACTCCGTTTGCCTTTGCGCAAACAGACCCGACACTTTCGTTGTGGTCTGGCTTTGCTGGTCCGTGGAAAATAGGCGAGCTTGTGTTTGTCCACTGGGGTTTGTGTGAAAATAATTGTCTGGGAAGTGATTGCTGGCATCCGCGATGTGCTGCAGAAGCTCATCCGTGAGAAACAGCTGCAGGAAATCAGCTGGCTCCTCAGACTCCAAATGGGCAGCGGCATTCAGTGGTCCAGGGGTTGCTGTAAAGTCGATTTTCCTCGGTTGCCATCCAGTGTGACGCCATCCGGAACCACTGCTTCCTGATGCACAACCTGTAAATTACAGAAATATAAACAATTGGAAATATATATTTATTGCTGCATTTTATTGCTGGCGTGTGAAGTTTCATATTATAATTTACCTTTCTTTACACCAACAAGACGAGGAGGAACTTTCTTGCCGCGGGATGCACAATCTGTGAATTTTAGAAAGTATGCATGATTACCACACCATTCAGTATTGTTGTTTCCTCGTCGGGGAGGAGATACGCTCGCGTCTAACTGCACATTTATGCGACATTTTCTGCCCGCAAGATGCATGATATGTACAATAAAAGCATGAGGGGTAAAACCACATGTTCAATGGTAACTTGCGAGCGCTTACCTCCTCGTTCGGGGGGATCTGGTGAGGACTCTCAGCTGCTTTGGCTATTGTCCGAAGGCAGGCGATGCAGGCCGCAAGGCACGCGCACCCTCTTTAGACGCCTGTTTGTTGTGACGATGACGAAGCGTCATCCTCTCAACCAAAGCGTCTCCATCGCCTTGATGCTTTTAGGAAGCTTTTTTTTACAAAAACGCATTCCTCGATCGTCATTTGCTTGGAGGATTTCATTGCTAACGCTACTAATGCGACTGCTGCTAGTGCTGCCGATGCTGCTGCTACCCACGCTGCTCTCCACACTTATAAGTCTACCCCAGGATCCCGCCCCCCATTTGTACCTCTGGCGCAGATTCAAGGCGGATCTTTTGCACCTCTGCCCCCTGCTGGGTGATTTTTACATGATTCACAATGCGGACAAGGCTGATTCTCAGTCAGAGGTTGCATCAGACCCTTATGTACACTATGACGTAAAAAAGACAGGAAACGTACTTATACGTCTTTGGTAGAGGGCGCCATTGCATTAAAAGACGTCTTTGTACGTCTAAGGGAGTAAATGAGTTGAACAAAGTACAGGGTCCTTCACCTGACTACAGATGATCTTCTGGGGACTTTATTTGGTTTTAATCACTTTTGGGGTCTGTATCTATGCACACTCCCTGGTTTTGCTACCTTCCCGGGTACCACATACACACTGCTTAGTTTCTCTGCCTTCGTGGGTACCACATACATATTGCTTGGTTTCTCTGCCTTCCTGGGTACGACATACACACTGCCTGGTTTTGCTACCTTCCTGGGTACCAGTCACACAAACGTCAGACGACTCAGCACATACCGACTGTCTCAGCACTACACACTTTCACTCCAAGGCAGTGCTGTGAACCAACTTACTGACAAGAGGTAGTATTTAGAATTTTAAAAAGTGCTTGAAAGGTTTTGTTCATGTAAAACCAACAGATTATGACATTATTATTATTATTTAAATCAGTATTAAACAGCATCAGCATAGGTTAAAGATATTATACAGACTATATACGATAAAAAAATACTAAACCACCCTTGCTTTTCCGTCATTTCTTGTATAAGTTAACACACAGATGTATAACATTTGTTTATACAAATATAACGATTAAAAAGTAGCTGATTAGAGTTTTAATTTTGTATTCATTAATCTGTAATAAAAATGGACATATTTTGGTTAATAAAATTAACAAGAAATAAAAGTAAAGGGTGTTCTAATACTTTTTTCAAGATTGTCCTAACATACATTTAATGTTTACAGTATATGTCTTCGGAAGAAGCGCAGCATTAGATTTTTTTTTTTGTTCTCTCTGTTTGACTTCTGAATTTGAATTTCTGTCACAGATGTGCTTGAATTCTATTTTGGATGATTTGTGTTAAACTGCACAAATATTTGAAGAGCCATAGAATTCAAGAATCACACCAGTGCTGCTACTCCTCCGAACGGGTGAACGCCCTTGATTAACAACCTGCGTTGAGGTGGCTTTTGAGATTCGTGGTGTGGGAGAAAAATCTCTGAAGGCATTCTTAGACTTCAAGAGAGGGTCCACAATTTTCAAAGATTCACTTCCGTCTGAATCAGAGGCCTCACTTGTATCCGGAATATATTCATCTCCACTGTCATCTGAGTTGGAGTAATAATGCTTATCCATTCCAAAGTCAGCCTGTTTTTTTAATCTAAAAAACAACAACAACGAAATATAAAGGATAGAAGGCAGGAGACCAATAAAATATATGCAATTTGCTTGTAAGATTCCCTGAAATCTATATGGGTTGTTTACCTGTATACTTTTGGTCCTCCTGAGCCTTGGGATAGTAATATGGTCTGGGTCTGAGGCGCAAAGTTCAGGGGCAGGATTTGACAATGATTCGTCAGAATCTGTGTCGTTATTCCAAGGAAGATTCAGCCCATATTTTTTGTCCAAGGGAGGAGACTGGGTTGCATCAGAGTCCAAGAGAAAATTGAGAACCCATTAAATACTTAATCCCCAGAGGAATCTGCACAGAAAAAGGTCTTAATTCTATTTGAAAAAAAAAAAAAAACTAAAATATTGATGAATGATATGACAAAATAATGTAATAACAAAATTAATTGACCGTAACAAAAAGCTCCCGGGAGGAAAACTACATTAAATGTTTTTTTAACAGGGCAGTGAAAATATTGGAAAATAAAAACGATAATAAATAAAATAATATAAAAAAAGAATTCAATGTGTATCGATGGACCCATATGAAATACTTATATCGCTATGTACTTATCAGCCATATCGCCCAGCCCAATATGTAACTGCAACTTCAAAACCTCGGGCCATAACAGGATTGTAACATGGGATGCATATCTTCATTCCTAAATTTGTAGATCCCGAGGAGGCTGCTCAATGGTCCTGGTAATCTAAACCTCAACCAATTCGGTCACAGCCAATGTTCTCCATCCTTGTTAAGAAGTTTTGAAATGATTTAATAGATATACTATTGCAAACTATACCAGAATTTTAGACATTTTAAACTTTTGATCACAATTTTACCTATTTTCTAAAAATCTGAAGAATCCACATGCCAAATCACCTGCTGTAGACACATAGGTTCTGTTCTGACAGATAATTCAGTTACAGGTTGTGTACTTAAAGCCAATAAGAGGGCAATGCAGCAGTCGACAACCTGACGAAAGCTTAAGTCTCCCAATGAGAGAACTGTAGTGGCTGGTAGGTTCTTAGATTGTAACATAGTAAAGACATATACTAGGCATAACTGTATATCATATGATGATGAGGGAAAATATTATTAGCTACGATTTATGTCCAGATATATTAGAAAACTTGTCCAACCAGCACAGGTCTATCTAACTGTAATTTTAACATCTCAAGACACGACAGGATGACCACATGATACGCATACCTCCTTTTCAGAGTCTGTCAAAACTTGAGAAGGCTGCTTCGATGTTCTGGTGGCATCAACCTCAGCCGATTCAGTCATTGTCGGTTGTCCTCCATCCTAATGAACAAGTTGAATATTAATTTAATGAATTAAAAAAAGAAAATGGATCAGAATTTTACACATTTTAGGCTTTGGCCACCCAAAACAAAAACTAACAAGTTCACGAATGAAACAAAACCAATTACTTTAGCGCATGACAATTAATCTTCAGTAGAGATATGTTGTGACTGATATTTCAGTCACAGGTTGTCTTTTGAACGCCACCAGGGGCGCAATGGAGCACAGGACAGCCAAAAGTCTTCTTGTCGGACACCTGTAGTGGCTGGTAGGTTCTAAGATTATAACATAGTAAAGGCACATACAACTCCTAACTGTATTTCATATGATAATGAAGGAAAAGATGATTAGCTATGATTTATGTCAACAATAAAAATGGCTCTACGGGGTCCCCACAAACACAAACCTGACAGTTGGGTGTCAGATGGCCAACATACCTGACACGCAATTCAACTCAACTGGACCCCACAACACAAGAAAAAGCTGAGTGAGCCTCAAACCAGACATACACATTCACTGACAAATATCCTGTGACACCAGATATATTAGAAGTCTTGTCTAATCAGCACACGTCTATCTAACTGCAATTTTAACATCTCGAGACACGACAGGATGAGTACACGATACGCATACCTCCATTTCTGAGTCTGTAAAGCCTGGAGGAGGCTGCTTCGATGTTTTAGTAGCATCATAAATTTATTGAATTAATTATATTTGAGGTTGGATTAGATTTTTACACATTTTAAGCCTTAGCCACCCAAAACAAAACATAAGCTCATGAATGAAATAAAACTAATTAATTTCGCCCATGCCAATTAATCTTCTGTAGACGCGTGTTGTGACCAGTGTTGTTTTTGGCAGGCATTTTAGATTTTGTCCAAGTCATTTGGACAAAGTGCTGATTTGTTTACATCACATTTAGTCATCCCAATTCGTTATAGTTTTAGTCCAGTTTTAGTCAACGAAAACTAAAAAAAGGGTTTTAGTCCAGTTTTAATCGACGGAAACGCAAAAAAAGTTTTACCCTAGTTTTCGTCAATTTATTCACAAAGGTTTTAGTCCAAGCGGCACGGTGGCCCAACTGGTTAGCAGGATGGCCTCACAATATTGAGGTCGTAGGTACGATTCTGGCTCCGGCCTTCCTGCATGGGTTTCCTCTGGGTAATTCGGTTTCCTCCCATATTCTTAAAACATGCATGGCAAGTTGCTTGGACACTCTAATTGCCCCTAGGCATGAGTGTGAGCGTGGATGGTTGTTCGTCTATGTATGCCCTGCGATTGGCTGGACACCAATTCAAGGGTGTACCTCGCCTACTGCCGAAGACAGCTGGGATCGGCTCCAACACCCCCCGCGACCCTAGTGAGGAGAAGCGGTACAGATAACGGATGGATGGATGGATGGGTTTAAGTCCATTTGAGTTAAAACAAGGCATTCAAGGTTTCCACCCAATAACAAAGACTTTTGGATGGACTACAAAGGATTCTTCATTACAAACAGAAAAAAGTGGCAACAGTGGAATCAATGCTCACTGCTCCAAAATAAGCAGAGAAGCAAAACATTTTGTTGGGCAACTGTTGTGGCTTTATTTCACTAAAAGCAACATAAAATAATTTATGAACCACATGCTAACAATTTTGTCTCGTCAACGAAAAAAATTCATGTACATCACGTCATGTTTTCGTCATAAAAGAACCTCGTTTAGCTTGTCATCGTCATTAAAAAAGGGGCGTTAACGAAGTATTTTCGTCATAGTCATCAGTGACGAAAACAACACTGGTTGTGACTGATATTTCAGTCCCAGGTTGTCTCCTGAACACCACCAATTGGGCAAGGGGGCGCAGGAAAGCCTGGGGTCTTCTATTTTTACAGTATAGAAAGGCTAAATATCAAATTGAAACAGTGTTTTATATCATGAATATACAGGGTTGGTGCTGGTTCTGGTAGGGAAACCACAACATAAAGATGTCCTTAATTAGTCCCACAATGGGGATATTTGCTATATGGCATATGATGGCCTAACAGGGCCACCGCCCAGAAAAGAGTAACGCAGAACTTTGTAATACTGTCACTCCCTGACCAGTTCGTTGTTCCTGAAGAGCCAAACTTTGACTCAGACCCACAAATTTGAATTACAGATAGTGGACAATGGAGAACTCCCCCAGTCAGTCAGCATGTTCAACTTCCATAGAAACCTCAACATACATTTATTAGATTGCCAAACTAATTGGAAACTACATCACCAGAACACCACAAGTGGGCTCTGTTATTGTACTTAAAGATGCATCTTACAAACCTGTGTTCTCCAAGGCCAGCTGGTCCATAGTCTTAAGTTATTTCTTCGCCAACATCAATGTCTCGGAGCGCAAACAGACAGAGGTGTGGTCTGTCCTCTGTTGTCTTCTTCTTCATTTTACAGTTGGGGTGCATGTGGTCATCATTAACCAGTCTTCCCAGACTGCCATCTTCTTGAGCGGCATCAACACTTAAAAGAGATTTAAAAAAAAAAAAAACAATTATTCAATCAATGTCAGAAATTAATCTTTGAGACAATCTTGTGTACACAAAACATAAAAATAGGAAATCCACAATTTTTAAATCTTCTAAATCAAATCATACAAGAAATTTCTATTGGAATCAGACCCTATTAACAGCTTGTCTTTGAGACTTCATGGTCTATATTTTCATTTGTACAGATTCAACGCATGAATAAAAGTAATTACCGTATTTTCGCAGTCATAAGCAAACAAAGCGCCCTGTCAGTCGATGCGTCCATTAAATGGACAAAGTACCACTCACGTCCATCAGCCCTTGTCATCAACGAGCTGTTGGAAGTGCATGTTAGCACACCCTGCTGGGCAAAGAGTGAGTTGTCCATGCTTACAATCGACCGTGACAAATACACCATCTGACTATAATGTTTGGGTGATGGTGTTGGAAAAAGCTGGACAAAGGGCAGCTGTCCACAATGTTTTAGTCTGTCTTATCATTTATGTTATTGCAAGCAAGAAACGTCCCAGGTTTAGACAACAGACAAAAAGTCCAAAGCATAACAGCACATCTCTTTAAACAGCCATGCAAATCTCTCTAAACAGCTATGGGATTGTGGGTCTCTGCTCCCAGAATGCATTGCTTGAATTAGCTAAGGCTGAGTGGCTTTTGTATTATTTTCATTTTTTTTGGGTATATTGATGGCATGAGAGATACATGTTTGTGTTAATCTTATTTCTATGTTTCATTGTTTGCTTGTATGATGAGTTTTTTATTTTTTTTTGAAACCGTGACTCTAAGGAGTGTGGTGAGCAGCCAAGTCCCTCCCCTGACGTTGCTTTGTAGGCTATTGCCAATGCACCTAATATTGGCCTGAGCCATTGTCAGCTATTGTCAATAGAGACTTGGCGTCTGCTGCAACAATGGGGTGATTGCTCATGTTATTGGGGCATAGTAGGCTGCTATCGGCTGTGTCAGTGTGGGCAGCTCTGCCAAGTTCATGCTATGCTAACAGCAGCTGTGCTATCGTCTTGTCAGGCGGTGCGTCCAGTATATGTTACAAAGACAGAAATAGCGGCCTCAACAGGTGTTGCGCCCTTTGACACGGCGCGTCTTTTGGGTGCGAAAATACGGTATACATTTTTGCTTAGAGAATGATTTTTCCCCAAACACTTATGGGATGAGTATGTGTTTATTTTTTTAAATAAAAACAAAAATAAGATAACATCTCAATCTTTGCCTCACCTCCAAGTTTTTTCTTGCCGGCGGAAGTCAAACAAAAAGACAGTGCCTCTTCCATCCATCTTCCTGCGTTGAGATTTATCAGAATCTATCAATTTTCCTCTGTACTCCATAATAAAGAATAAAGTCGTCTTTCCTGAAAGGGGCCTTGGTAAATACTCCTCGACCTAGTTAACAGGGAAATCAAGATAGCTTCGTCATATTTTTAAGCACACAAATAAGGAGTCATCATATTCATTTGGGCCACTATACTAATGTAGGGTGGTTTGAAACATTGCTTCTTGTGAGGGATAGAGCAGAGCCCTTCTTTATGATTTTAAAGGAACAGACCAGCCAAAATTCATTTTCCAGCATTGCATTAGCCAGTATGTATTAGGACTGAAAGTACAAATGTCAATGGCACCTGGTTACGTAAAAAAAAAACTTTAAGATTATTTAGTTTCATAACAATGACATACACTGTATACACAGTCATATTGGATCGCGTCACGTGATCTCTGTGACGTATAACGTGCTTTACACTAGACTATCAATATCGGACTTGTTCACTGGTCTATTGTGGTATAAAAATGCCGGAGGGCGTCATCAAGTACAGCCTTAATTTAGATAGAACTCCTACCATCAGGTTTCACGCTCACTGAAATAACTTGAAACTGACAAAAGAAAAGGTCAAGACACTCTTAATGTAAAATAACCACTTAAAAAACGATGTCAGCTTGGTTATCAGAAAACAATAATATATCTTAGCAAAAGCGTTAACATCATACCTTTAAATGAGTTTATATACTTCGCTTCTAACTCTGCAGTCTTGTCCAGACCCTTGACTGCATGTTCAATAGTATCCTGCTTTGGGGACTTCCTGCATCTCAGGGAAGGCATTGTTTATTCTATAAAGAAAAAAGACAGTTTTGTGTTGAGAATTATTAATACTATAGGCTAAATGGAGTTTTAACAATATCAGTGTAAGAAAAATAAATTATAAATTAAAAAAATATCAATCCCTCCATCCCAATTAATGATTTCAACCATAATAGTTTATATTGAAGTTTAAACAACAGACAGACAGATTTATGCAGTGTGACTACAAAAATCTTACCAAAATTGCATTCACAGTAACCTTTGCTTTAAGAATCATGTAATTAACCAGTGAACATCGTGTCTTACACAAAAATTAATGACAGAAATTATCATGGTACTTGCATTCTGTTGTTCTATAACAAAAGTGCAAGCTGTTAGCTCCGCAAAGCTAACGCAACAAGCTAGCGTCCCTCGTGCTCACATTCAATGCAAACCTGACCACCGGATGAAAATACGCGTCGGTTTAGTTCTTTAAATGAGTAAAAGCACCATGACGTTTTATAATTATTCAATGCTTAACTGGAGCTCGTCAATTATGTCGATGTAGGAGCACATGTTTGCTAGGCCAGTGTTGTAGGCCCACATCCATGGTGCTACTTTGTATAGTGTTTTCCACACAACTATCTCTAACCATGAACAAATGCACTCGAGGCATGTTTTGAATAAAAACAAACGAAAAACACTTACCTCTCCGTTTCAACAGCAGTTCGAACTTCGAAGTGGTGATATTCTCCAGCGTTAAGCACCTGCTCGAACTGCGAATAGGTCAAATTCAACAGCGTCTTTTTTCTGTCTTAATAAGGACGCGATGAGAGGAGGAGCGCTTGCCTTTTCGTCAGCACGCCCCGCGCGGGTGGTGCTGATTTATCACTCTCTATCTGTGCCCGCCCGCCGGCATGTCGATAGAAAAATAATATTCCTTCAAACATTACTTTCATCTTCTTAACGTTTTGTAGTGAATTTAACAGGTTCACCACTTTTTTCAAATACACCAATGGAAAACAGGTCTTAATTGAGGAAACATACAAAGAGCGTCTCACAAACACCTTATGATGAGCAATGTAATTTGATCACGTTTTTTGTCACTGCCTGGACGTCGGTTCACTGGCCTGGTGGCAGTGGCTTGTAGACACTGTCACTGAGTGGGAACGGATCTCAAGGTGGGTCAAACTAACCCAAGCAGTGGATCGGTCCGTTTTTTAAATTTATTAATTTTTTTATTTTATGTATTTATTTATTATTTAATACAAGGGCTTCGGCTCACTACCAGTGGGCGGGACCAAAGAATTTGGGTTTCCTTTGAGCTAGGAGGCAGTCAAAGGCAGTCCAATCCCCGGCAACATAAAGCGCCTAGCTCTGGGGACATGGAATGTCATTTCTCTGGTAGGGAATGAACCCGAGCTGGTGTGTGACTAGACCAGTGGTTCTCAATTATTTCCTGTCATGCCCCCCCTACCAAGAAGAAAACAATTCGCACCCCCCCCCACCACAATTTTTTTTTACATTTCGTACTAATGTACATGTTCTTTGCATATTAATGTTAGATTGTCAATAAAATATCTTACCTTAACAAAGCTAAATTGATAAAAAAAAATATCATTTTGAGAACGACTATTGTGAGGATCTCGAAACTCAGTACTCTGTGGTGCTAATATTGATGAGATGATAAATATGTTGAAGCCACAGAACAAAAAGATTAGATATTGTTTGGAAATTAATGACGTACATAACAAAGGAATATCAGCCTTGATTGGAGTACATTACTGCATTTAAATTTTTAATAAAAATGAAACAATTATTGATGTTATGACCACTATGAAGAATTTAAAAAAACAATATATAGGGATAATTATAGTTTTCATTTTGTTATGTTTAGTCTGTTCATGTTGCATTATTTTTATGACAAAGATGATGGTTAATCGTAGGTTTGTTGCCCAAATGTACCGTTACAACCTGATTAATGTTGAGAATGACGAACTCAAACTGGACACTAAAACGTAAAAACACATGGACTTCTTGCCCCTGTCCACACACGTGCACACACACACACACCATACACGAAGATCCGGGAGGTAAGGACGGCTGTCCTCTCCTACAACGAGGCAAGGGCCTCCACCAAGTCACCCCAGGGACAAGTTTTATTCCCTGATGGTCATCAAATTATGAGGATCTCATTCTACGCCGGAAGGGAGGAGGGGAATTTTTCCCTAATGTGAGGTTTTCGCTCCTCCACTGATGATCACACTGTTGTATGATTTCATTATGATGATCTGTCTTAAAGCCGTAAGGACATGATTTTTAAATCCACAACAGGGGGGAAATGTAAGATGGGCTGAGGATAGGTAATCAGTTTGTGTATTCATAATCATGTTTTTATACACTCATTAATGTTTAACACACACAGAGACACTTACTTGTTATTTTAACACACACACACACAGACACCGTATCCTGAAGATGTGTTTAGTTAAACTGACCTTGGGTTATGATTTTCTGCCTGCTGGAGTCCCTGGTGATTAGTTATTGATGCTTTAGTTAAACTGACCTTTATACCGTGAGTTATTGATGTTTTCTGTCTCTTGGTGATTAGTTGTTGATGCTTTTCTGTCTTCTGGTGATTAGTTATTGATGAGTTAGTTTCAATAAAAAGGCAGAACGGAGGGTGAGAGTCAGAGGGTGTGCGGGATTGAACTGGCAAGACGGCTGTTTCGCCTCCTGGCTCCCTCTCCCATTCTGAATGGCACAAAACGAAAACTTTAGTAAGTTATTTCAGTCTAAAAAAAGGCGTCAGGGCATTTTTAAACCGGACAGTAAGTCGTCACTGTCTTGGTTCCTTTTTGTGCCTTGACCCATCCCGGAATTATTGAAAGGATGCAGTCCTATTTACAGGCCCCAGTGACACCCCAGGTTTCTGTTGTTTGTACGAGGGCGCTTAATAGGTACTGCTATTCACAATCGTCTTAGGCTGTTTCTTTGCAGAAGTTTATGGACAATGTGTAGTGCTGTAGGATGCAGTCTAGAGCATTCTTGACATTGAAGCTTTTGTTTCCAGCAACTGCTAATGCGACCGTGCATCAAACATGCAAAACACAGACCCTTGCTCCTCAAGAAGTCAATCTTATCCTTGTGATGCTTTCTCCTAAATTCCTTACAAATTGTGAGACTGTTGCTCTCCATTACAATTAGCACATGGTTTGGCAATAGCATCCACTGAAACAGGTTCTGCCTTTGGCGTGGTGGTTTTGTTGTTTTCCATCTTGGCGGGCACAATGACTGTTGTGAAGACTTTCTTTGATTTTGGTGTTTCTGTGTGTTGTGATTTTGTTTTCTGTTTTATAGAATCTTT